>NC_054707.1:26344293-26356793 GCF_016097555.1 Gigantopelta aegis
TGACCTGGTCCACGTGCAGGGCAACCTGAATGCACAGGGCTACATTGACCAGATCCTCCGGCCACACATCGTTCCAGTTATGGCCAACGCCAACGCAGTGTTCCAACATGACAACGCCAGGCCTCACACAGCACGTCTCACAACGGCTTTCCTACAGAACAACAACATTAATGTCCTTCCTTGGCCATCGATATCACCGGATTTGAACCCAATTGAGCATCTTTGGGACGAGTTGGACCGACGCCTCCGACAGCGACAACCACAGCCCCAGACCCTGCCCGAGCTGGCAGCAGCCTTGCAGGCCGAGTGGGCCACCATCCCCCGGGACGTCATCCGTACTCTGGTTGCTTCAATGGGCAGGCGGTGCCAGGCAGTTGTCAACACACGCGGAGGCCACACCCGGTATTGACTCCAGATGACCTTGACCTTGGTGGTGTGTCCTATCACTTACTCACAATGGACTAGAGTGAATTGTGAACAATCCTGCAACATTTGGTAATTATCGGACTCACCATTCAATAATTAAATCAATTCTCCAAATGTTACGACAATGTGGTTTTGCGTTTCTTCTTTTGAAGAGTATATAATTTAGCTATTGTATTTGTCTGTCCAACACAACATAATATATGAAACGTACATACATCAGCGTATGTCTTCCAACCTTAGTTCCGCACACACCTAATTTTTCCAACGGTAAATGTTACAAACGACCACAGTAATATACAAGGGATGACTGAAAACTCCTCGGCCTGAGTAGAATGGATTTGTTCTTTGGGCATGTTTACCTATTACTTTTCGAGGAAATCCCCTTGGAGATCCACACAGTTCTGCCAACAGTGCAGCAGTGCCTGGATCGCTTCACGAAGAATGACGTTTTCTGCAGGGCGAAACACTCTCAACAACAAATATGAGATCATTAGCAGTTTCGCAATGTCTGTCGGCTAACTCCTTTTTCAGGTTAGAAATTAAATGGAAGTCAGACAGTGCTAGATCTGGCGAATATGGTGGGTGTTCGATAAGTTGGAAGCCACAGTCATGCAATGCAGTCATGCAATGTAGCCTTGGCAATCACCGTCATCATGGAAAGCACATCTTTCGTGAAACATTCGCCATGCACAGCATATCTTTCGTGAACCATTGGCCATGCACAGCATATCTTTCGTGAAACAGCACATCGTTCGTGAAACATTCGCCATGGACAGCATATCTTTCGTGAAACATTCGTCATGGATAGTATATTTTTCGTGAAACATTCGTCATGCACAGCATATCTTTCGTGAAACATTGGCCATGGACAGCATATTTTTCGTGAAATATTCGTCATGCACAGCATATCTTTCGTGAAACAGCACATCTTTCGTGAAATATTCGCCATGCACAGCACATCTTTCGTGAAACATTCGTCACGGACAGCACATTCGTCAGGATGTGAGACGCTCACTTCACTGGCTGTGTTCAGGGTGGTTAGCCGTCGGTCTCGTATAATCATGCCATGTACACGGTCCCTTCCTAGTTAGGCCGAGGACGTTTCAATCACCCCTCGTATGTGGAGGGTATGTACTATGGATATAAATAGTGCAACCCCGTACCCTTAAAGTAGATGAGAAAAGGGGAGTATAGTTGCTAGTTTCTTTGACGACCCCAATTCCGCACTAAAAATTGCCTTCCTAAGCATAACAGTAGCTGTACATTTGTTTATACGAACGAATCCTGTCACATATCTCAGCAATGGCAGGAATGGTATTACTTAATGCAACATTCAAAGTTAGGTGCACTTCGAACTTTGACCCGGTGTAATGCTAAATGGAAGAAGAAAACATAGCAGCCTTAAGTGTGATATGACCTAATGGAGTATATTTTAAAGGTTGTTTATATATTATAGACATATTTTCACTGTTTCAGGTGTTACTGGAGATGTTATTATAGACAACAATGGCGATCGGGATACCGACTTCGATATTCTAGACATGGACCCCGAAACTGGCGAATTCCGGGTTAGTACTAAACACAACTGAAAACAGGCTTTTATTAAATGTCCATATAATGTACGTTTCTTTATGATACGGTCCAGATTAGCATGAAGTTAACTAGCTGCACTTCGTATGAATTATTGTGACAAGGCGTCAAACATGGACTATAACACATGACTCAGTGATTAGCATGAAGGGTTGGCTGCACCACATATGCATTATTGTGACAGGGAGTCAGACATGGACTATAACACATGACTGAGTGATCAGCATGAAGGGTTGGCTGCACCACATATGCATTATTGTGACAGGGAGTCAGACATGGACTATATCACATGAATGAATGATTAGCATGAAGGGTTGGCTGCACCACATATGCATTATTGTGACAGGGAGTCAGACATGGACTATAACACATGACTGAGTGATCAGCATGAAGGGTTGGCTGCACCACATATGCATTATTGTGACAGGGAGTCAGACATGGACTATAACACATGACTGAGTGATCAGCATGAAGGGTTGGCTGCACCACATATGCATTATTGTGACAGGGAGTCAGACATGGACTATAACACATGACTGAGTGATCAGCATGAAGGGTGGGCTGCACCACATATGCATTATTGTGACAGGGAGTCAGACATGGACTATAACACATGACTGAGTGATCAGCATGAAGGGTGGGCTGCACCACATATGCATTATTGTGACAGGGAGTCAGACATGGACTATAACACATGACTGAATGATTAGCATGAAGGGTTGGCTGCACCACATATGCATTATTGTGACAGGGAGTCAGACATGGACTATAACACATGACTGAGTGATCAGCATGAAGGGTTGGCTGCACCACATATGAATTATTATGCAAGTCAAACGGACTATAACACCTGACTGAGTGATTAGCATGAAGTTAACGGGTTAGCTGCACCTCATATGATTTATTATGAAAGCCAAACATGGACTATATCACATTACTCAGTGATTATCATGAAGCTAACTGGTTAGCTGTACCACGTTTGAATTATTGTGACAGAGCGTCAAACATGACACATGAATGACAGTGATTGGCATGAATGTAACCATGGTAACACGTACGTGTGTTAACAATTTCAAGACATACGGCTGGCTGCTCCTAGGTGATGACCAGGTCACCAGTGCCATGCAGCCAATGAAAAACAACACGGCGGAAATAAATTATACTGTGACGTATAGTTAACCAGGCAATCATGTGTCTGTGATGCGTAAGTTATCTAAAAGTGCAACGGCTGTAAATAACCTTTAGTCAAAAAAGATGTTAAAACTTGCTTAAAAACTGGATATTGGGGATATGTAAGAAATAGAATAATACATTCATGTCCGTTAGATACCATTTATCTCACAACTTGTTGTTTAAAAACGTATCAAACACGCTTTCGTTCGTTACATACATATTAAAACAACTCGTTCTGAAATAAATGGTATCTAACGGACACGAATGTATTATTCTCTACACATGGCTGTGCGAGCGTAAGCAAATTAATGTGGATTTTTTTTTTAGTCTAAATGGTTAAATAGTTTTAAAATAATTCGGAGAATACAGCTTTAAAATATGGAATACGCTTTTCTATTAATGTGAAAAAGAGGAGTTTAATTTGTCAATATTACAAACATAAATTATTTACTAAGAAAAGTGACAAAGAAAATTCAAGGTTTTACGGAAAAATAAATGCTGCTAAAACTAAAAAACAATTTCGGCAATCTCCACCGCATTGCTGATTGATGTGGTTAATTGCCAGGGTTGCAAATACTCATGAGGGCCGATCAGAGTAATGTAACAGGCAGACAAATATACTTAAAATATATACAACGATATAATGATGCTATCTAGCACGCACTATATCCCCTTTTACTAGGATATAGGTCAATATAATGGATTAAAAGTTCCTGATTGAAAGTTCCTGAAAAAATATACCTTTGTTTTCAAACGTACTTTATTCAACCGCTACATTGTCGTCATATTCCACTTGTCAATATTTTGGCAGCCAAAAATCAGAATAAAAATACTGCTTGCTTATTAAACTATTTTAAAAACGGCTTATTTTAACGAGTGTTGGAGGAAAACAGCAGTGTATATTTTAAGTCAGACAGTCCTTGCGGCTCTGTCTTTAGTATGTCAGCTGACGTGCGACCGTGATTGTATCAGTTTTATTAAAATTCTTTTCAAGGTGGTTGCCAACTATTGGGGGAAAACACCGGGCTATTCGCCGGTTAAAGGAGTATCCATCCACTGGAGCGGCGGGCAGCTGACACCTCCCCTAAACATCCCACACTGTGGGTTCGCCGGTGAGGGTACCGGCTGTGAACATTCAGGTAATATTCCAACTGCGCCTGCCGACAATTAAATCACATTCTACGTTTTTTTCTTCTTCTTCTTTTTTTTTTCTTTTTTTTTTTAACAACAATTTTTGGTGTGTAACAATAATTTGTTTTATTTTTATTTTTTAAAATTGTCCCCATAATATAAAATGTCAGTGTCAGTGTCAGAGCTCACTGTCTCACAATATTTTTTATATTACATATGGTATACACAGTTTTATATACATACATATAAATGCCACAATATACATGTACACACACGAATAGATATAATCCACACATTTTATGTATATTGTTCTTGTTATTGACTCTCTTTTTTTTCTTTTTTTCTTTTTTGTTGTTGATTTTTTTAAATTATTATTATTATCTGGGGCCAAAAAGGAAAAAAATTAAAAGATGTTATGTACGGAATTAATATTGATAAAAAAAAAAAAAGTATTATTAAAAGGTGTGTGAATGAGTAGAAAGTGTGAAGAAAGTATTTTAGAAATAAATATATCTCAATATTTCATAAATTTAATAAGCTTTTATGATGTTTGAAATAAATTATACCACTGCTCCCATTTTGTCTTAAAATATTCATAATTACCATTTTTAAATAAGAAATTTTTTTCTGTTTCCAACTTTTCTTTAATTCTAGTTTTTAAGGCAGAGAAGTTTAATTTTTGTTTTTGTATTTTCATGGAATAAATATAACATTTAATGTTAATAATTAACCAATGTATTGCATATATTTTGTTTTCTTAAGCAGACCCAAAATGGCACTATGTTCTATAATTATGCACTCTCCTATTGTATTGAATATCCCGTTTGTAATATCTTTCCAAAATTCTTTAACATGATAACAATCATAAAATAAATATTTTATTTTAATTAAATCATATCTTCCAAAGGAAACCATATTATACTAGTATTTCTCTCAGCTAAATCATATCTTTCTAACGAAATCATAATATACTACTATTTATTTCAAAAGAAATGTATTCCCATTAACTCTGTAAAGATGCGTAGCGTTTCGTTTGCACCCCATGTTTAATGTGAACAAACGTTGTTATCGAGATTCGGGTATTTTTATTCATAACCTTTAAATTCGGGGAAAAAGCAACCTTTCCCCATCCCCGATAATATCCATTTAGGGTTCTGCCTCTGAAATCAAATGTTTCATATTCCATAGCCGGTGATTAATTAATCAGTGTGCGCTATTGGTGTCATTAATCAAAACAAACTAACATTCAGCGAAGGTAATAACAGGTGAGTCTCCCATTATTAGTATTGAGCAGGATAATGCCGATCATATGTAATTAACATGAGGTTGCTTTACGCTGCATTCCTACAGAAAATTGGGGAAATAATCTTTATTCCTAATATCCTTAATATGCAAATTGTGTTTGATCATTTTAAACTGTTTAAAGTCTTAAGTTATAAACAAATATATATGTTTTGTTGCGTTTACCAGTGATGGGGAGCTCTATAGACACAGCAATAAATATTTATATTTCCATATACATGTATTGCATTGAACTTAACCATGTAAATATTTGCAGTTGAAACCAGTCGAGTCCGTTTTAAGTCATATGTTACTTATACTTTATTACTTTATTGATCATCATAATCTACCATAGCAAACAGTGATAATAAATGACATCTATTGTTGAACAATATGCAGAAACTGTAATACAACAAAAATTATATTTGATAAATAAAACACATACGTTTCTCCTGCTTCCTTGTGTTTGCACCAAAGTTCTTTCTGCTGAATTAGCTGATAATCCCGGGATTAAAACTCTCAAAACCGACAGTGAAATATTTGCCAGTGTTCAGTGTCTAGGTATCTTTTCGTGAATCTCTAGAATAAAACTCTCAAACCCAACAGTGAAATCTTTGCCAGTTCTCAGTGTCTATATATCTTTTCGTGAATCTCTGGAATAAAACTCTCAAACCCAACAGTGAAATCTTTGTCAGTGCTCAGTGTCTAGGTATCTGTTCCTGACTGTGAATATGTAATCATTATACGCTGACGTTTGTAATTTGCAGAAGGCTTGTCGGCGTTCGCCATTACCCTGATGGGCTTGTTGGGAGCTGCCGTCGTCATCCTCACAGTGGGGTTCTTCCTGTACCGGTGAGTACGCCAACATTACCCCATCAATATCCTCATGCTGATGGTCATAATACCTTTTGTTTTAGAACTTATGTCTGATTAGGTTTTACACGCGCTGTCCTGGACATGCAAACAAGCCGTTTGTCGAGGACACAGGTTGATTCCACGATACGTTAAGCCATCTTTTATATGCATTTTCTCCACAGACAGGATAGCCTATATATACCACGCAGGTGTGGATGTAAGCATTTTCTAGGAAGGGTACCTCCAGTATTCCGAACACCTAATATAATATAAAGACGAAGCGATCGATGTCCTGACTAAAAATAACAAATAGATGATTGTATGCGTTCAATGTTGAATGTTCGTGGCACTTGTTTGCACTCCCAGGACTCATCCACTAGATCCGGATCTGTCACGATATTTCTATACCAATCGTGGTGTGTATTGGTGTATGCATCTATGTTGAACCCAGCGGTGCACTCATTGTACCAGATGTTCAGCGCTAACATTAAGACTGGTGTATAATTTAGTGGTTAGTGAGAGAGTAGGTCGGTCGTTAGACTCGCTCTGGGTGGGAGTCGGGGCCGGTGTAGGAACCCAGTACCTACCAGCCTTAAGTCCGATGGCTTAACCACGAGATGGATCTTGCACATCGGGAACAATTATCTAACCGTAATCCCTATGGTAAAGTCGCCAATAATTATCAAATATCATATGCTGCTATCTGATCTACCAATTGCAATTTGCAATAGATCCAGCCACGTATCAATGAAGTTTGCAGTAGCAAGCATACAAAGTGGCTATTGGGTGTCAAACACAAGTAAATAAATGACAAACATATTGTCAACATCGGAACGAAAAACCGTGTGGTGAGACCATCGATATAGTGCATGGAGCAGTGGTAAACACGCGATTAACTACATGAAAAAAACGTCGATGAATTACGTTCATAGACGTTTTTACCACTGGCTGGGACAGGATGCGGTCGATTCATCTAAACACTGGCTGGGACAGGAGGCGGTCGATTCATCTAAACACTGGCTGGGACAGGGGGGCGGTCGATTCATCTACACACTGGCTGGGACAGGAGGGCGGTCGATTCATCTAAACACTGGCTGGGACAGGAGGGCGGTCGATTCATCTAAACACTGGCTGGGACAGGAGGGCGGTCGATTCATCTACACACTTGCTGGAATAGGAGGGGGTCGATTGATCTAAACACTGGCTGGGACAGGAGGGCGGTCGATTCATCTACACACTGGCTGGGGCAGGAGGACGGTCGATTCATATAACCACTGGCTGGGACAGGAGAGGGGTCATTCATCTACACACTGGCTGGGACAGGAGAGGGGTCGATTCATCTACACACTGGCTGGGACAGGAGGGCGGTCGATTCATATAAACTGGCTGGGACAGGAGAGGGGTCATTCATCTACACACTGACTGAGATAGGAGGGTGGTCGATTCATATAACCACAGGCTGGGATAGGAGAGGGGTCGATTCATATAAACACTGGCTGGGACAGGAGGCGGTCGATTCATCTAAACACTGGCTGGACTAGGAGGGGGTCGATTGATCTAAACACTGGCTGGGACAGGAGGGCGGTCGATTCATCTACACACTGGCTGGGACAGGAGGGCGGTCGATTCATATAACCACTGGCTGGGACAGGAGAGGGGTCATTCATCTACACACTGGCTGGGACAGGAGAGGGGTCGATTCATCTACACACTGACAGGGACAGGAGGGCGGTCGATTCATATAACCACTGGCTGGGACAGGAGAGGGGTCATTCATCTACACACTGGCTGGGACAGGAGGGCAGTCGATTCATCTACACACTGGCTGGGACAGGAGGGCGGTCGATTCATATAACCACAGGCTGGGACAGGAGAGGGGTCGATTCATATAAACACTGGCTGGGACAGGATGCGGTCGATTCATCTAAACACTGGCTGGGACAGGAGGCGGTCGATTCATCTAAACACTGGCTGGGACAGGGGGGCGGTCGATTCATCTACACACTGGCTGGGACAGGAGGGCGGTCGATTCATCTAAACACTGGCTGGGACAGGAGGGCGGTCGATTCATCTAAACACTGGCTGGGACAGGAGGGCGGTCGATTCATCTACACACTGGCTGGGGCAGGAGGACGGTCGATTCATATAACCACTGGCTGGGACAGGAGAGGGGTCATTCATCTACACACTGGCTGGGACAGGAGAGGGGTCGATTCATCTACACACTGGCTGGGACAGGAGGGCGGTCGATTCATATAAACTGGCTGGGACAGGAGAGGGGTCATTCATCTACACACTGACTGAGATAGGAGGGTGGTCGATTCATATAACCACAGGCTGGGACAGGAGAGGGGTCGATTCATATAAACACTGGCTGGGACAGGAGGCGGTCGATTCATCTAAACACTGACTGAGATAGGAGGGTGGTCGATTCATATAACCACAGGCTGGGATAGGAGAGGGGTCGATTCATATAAACACTGGCTGGGACAGGAGGCGGTCGATTCATCTAAACACTGGCTGGACTAGGAGGGGGTCGATTGATCTAAACACTGGCTGGGACAGGAGGGCGGTCGATTCATCTACACACTGGCTGGGACAGGAGGGCGGTCGATTCTTATAACCACTGGCTGGGACAGGAGAGGGGTCGATTCATTCATCTACACACTGGCTGGGACAGGAGAGGGGTCGATTCATCTACACACTGACTGGGACAGGAGGGCGGTCGATTCATATAACCACTGGCTGGGACAGGAGAGGGGTCATTCATCTACACACTGGCTGGGACAGGAGGGCAGTCGATTCATCTACACACTGGCTGGGACAGGAGGGCGGTCGATTCATATAACCACAGGCTGGGACAGGAGAGGGGTCGATTCATATAAACTCTGGCTGGGACAGGATGCGGTCGATTCATCTAAACACTGGCTGGGACAGGAGGCGGTCGATTCATCTAAACACTGGCTGGGACATGGGGGCGGTCGATTCATCTACACACTGGCTGGGACAGGAGGGCGGTCGATTCATCTAAACACTGGCTGGGACAGGAGGGCGGTCGATTGATCTAAACACTGGCTGGGACAGGAGGGCGGTCGATTCATCTACACACTGGCTGGGGCAGGAGGACGGTCGATTCATATAACCACTGGCTGGGACAGGAGAGGGGTCATTCATCTACACACTGGCTGGGACAGGAGAGGGGTCGATTCATCTACACACTGGCTGGGACAGGAGGGCGGTCGATTCATATAAACTGGCTGGGACAGGAGAGGGGTCATTCATCTACACACTGACTGAGATATGAGGGTGGTCGATTCATATAACCACAGGCTGGGACAGGAGAGGGGTCGATTCATATAAACACTGGCTGGGACAGGAGGCGGTCGATTCATCTAAACACTGGCTGGGACAGGAGGCGGTCAATTCATCTAAACACTGGCTGGGACAGGAGGCGGTCGATTCATCTAAACACTGGCTGGACTAGGAGGGGGTCGATTGATCTAAACACTGGCTGGGACAGGAGGGCGGTCGATTCATCTACACACTGGCTGGGACAGGAGGGCGGTCGATTCTTATAATCACTGGCTGGGACAGGAGAGGGGTCATTCATCTACACACTGGCTGGGACAGGAGAGGGGTCGATTCATCTACACACTGACAGGGACAGGAGGGCGGTCGATTCATATAACCACTGGCTGGGACAGGAGAGGGGTCATTCATCTACACACTGGCTGGGACAGGAGGGCAGTCGATTCATCTACACACTGGCTGGGACAGGAGGGCGGTCGATTCATATAACCACAGGCTGGGACAGGAGAGGGGTCGATTCATATAAACACTGGCTGGGACAGGATGCGGTCGATTCATCTAAACACTGGCTGGGACAGGAGGCGGTCGATTCATCTAAACACTGGCTGGGACGGGGGGGGGGGGGCGGTCGATTCATCTACACACGTACTGGAACAGGAGGGCGGTCGATTCATCTAACACTGGCTGGGACAGGAGGGCGGTCGATTCATATAAACACTGGCTGGGACAGGAGAGCGGTCGATTCATCTAAACACTGGCTGGGACAGGAGGGCGGTCGATTCATCTACACACTTGCTGGAATAGGAGGGGGTCGATTGATCTAAACACTGGCTGGGACAGGAGTGCGGTCGATTCATCTACACACTGGCTGGGGCAGGAGAGGGGTCATTCATTTACACACTGGCTGGGACAGGAGAGGGGTCGATTCATCTACACACTGGCTGGGACAGGAGGGCGGTCGATTCATATAAACTGGCTGGGACAGGAGAGGGGTCATTCATCTACACACTGACTGAGACAGGAGGGTGGTCGATTCATATAAACACTGGCTGGGACAGGAGGCGGTCGATTCATCTAAATACTGGCTGGGACAGGAGGCGGTCGATTCATCTAAACACTGGCTGGGACAGGAGGCGGTCGGTTCATCTAAACACTGGCTGGGACAGGAGGGCGGTCGATTCATATACACACTGGCTGGGACAGGAGGGCGGTCGATTCATATAACCACTGGCTGGGACAGGAGGCGGTCGATTCATCTAAACACTGGCTGGGACAGGAGAGGGTCTATTCATCTAAACACTGGCTGGGACAGGAGAGGGTCGATTCACCTAAACACTGGCTGCGACAGGAGGCGGTCGATTCATATAAACACTGGCTGGAACAGGAGGGCGGTCGATTCATCTAAACACTGGCTGGAACAGGAGGTGGTCGATTGATCTAAACACTGGCTGGAACAGGAGGGTGGTCGATTCATATAAACACTGGCTGGGACAGGAGGGGGTCGATTCATCTACACATTGGCTGGAACAGGAGGGCGGTCGATTCTTATAACCACTGCCTGGGACAGGAGGCGATCGATTCATCTAAACACTGGCTGGGACAGGAGAGGGTCTATTCAGCTAAACACTGGCTGGGACAGGAGAGGGTCGATTCACCTAAACACTGGCTGGGACAGGAGAGGGTCGATTCATCTAAACACTGGCTGGGACAGGAGGGGGTCGATTCATATAAACACTGGCTGGAACAGGAGGGCGGTCGATTCATCTAAACACTGGCTGGAACAGGAGGTGGTCGATTGATCTAAACACTGGCTGGAACAAGAGGGGATCGATTGATTTACACACTGGCTGGAACAGGAGGGCGGTCGATTCATATAAATACTGGCTGGGACAGGAGGGGGTCGATTCATCTACACACTGGCTGGAACAGGAGGGCGGTCGATTCTTATAACCACTGGCTGGGACAGGAGAGGGATCGATTCATCTACACACTGACTGGGACAGGGGGGCGGTCGATTCATATAAACACTGGCTGGGACAAGGGGACGGTCGATTCATATAAACACTGGCTGGGACAGGGGGGCGGTCGATTCATATAACCACTGGCTGGGACAGGAGAGGGATCGATTCATCTACACACTGACTGGGACAGGGGGGCGGTTGATTCATATAAACACTGGCTGGGACAGGAGGGGGGGTCGATTCATCTAAACACTGGCTGGGACAGGAGGGGGGTCGATTCATCTAAACACTGGCTGGGACAGGAGAGGGTCGATTCATCTAAACACTGGCTGGGACAGGAGGGGGGGGGTCGATTCATCTAAACACTGTCTGGGACGGGGGGGGGGGTCGATTGTTCTAAACACTATCTGGATTCACACTGGCTGGGGGGGCGGTCGATTCATATAAACACTGGCTGGAATAGGAGGGCGGTCGATTCATCTAAACACTGGCTGGAACAGGAGGGGGTCGATTGATCTAAACACTGGCTGGAGGCTGGAACAGGCTGGGCGGAGGGGATCGATTCATATAAACACTGGCTGGGACAGGAGGGGGTCGATTCATCTACACACTGGCTGGAACAGGAGGGCGGTCGATTCTTATAACCACTGGCTGGGACAGGAGAGGGATCGATTCATCTACACACTGACTGGGACAGGGGGGGGGGGGGGGGGGGCGGTCGATTCATATAAACACTGGCTGGGACAGGGGGGCGGTCGATTCATATAAACACTG
>NC_054707.1:26361793-26484293 GCF_016097555.1 Gigantopelta aegis
TACAGCACGCGCAGGGGCCATCGATTGAAGTTACATAAAACAATTAACGATTAGTCGCCATCAAGGAGAGCTCGTGTATAGTTGCCTGTTGAGTGAATCTTTTTGTGAATTTTATTCTCAATCAAATATTTAAAAACAAAACAAATTACTTTATGCACACTTCAAACTGGAAAATAGTGCGTGCGTATTAATTTCGCGACATAAGGTTGGACGCGAACGACGCGAAATTTATACGCACGCATTTTTTCACGGTTTACAGTATATCATAGTGATTTTTTTTTATTGGGATTGTTTTTATTATTTTTTTATATGCACACGGTTGAACTATTTAAACTAGCACAAACAAGTTGTTTGTATACCTGTGTGGGTGTGTGGCTGTGTATCTGTGTGTCTGTGTACCTCTATGGCTGTGTATCTTTTTTTTTCCCTTTATTTTTTTTTTTTTAATTTTTTTTTTTTAATTATTATTACTATTATTATTTATTATTTATTGATTTATGTATTTATTTATTTATTTTTTTATTATTTTTTTGTAAATTAATTTGATAGGTTTATGTTTATGTATATTTTATCCATATTTTAATCATTATTTTATATTTTTAATAAAAAAAAATATATATGTAATTTAACAGGGCAGGTGTCTGGTCTGTGCCTATGGTAGTGGCTTGGTCAATATTACCTCGTCTACTGCCCTAGGTATTATAGATTAAAGTGTTGGCCGCGTCTTCTAAATGACCTCCCCTGCATGTGCTGTAACCTCACCGTGGTGCAGGGGTGTAACATTCTCTTTGAGAATGGCCAATACAGCACAAAATTGAAGTTTTGAGTAAAATTCAGTATCCATAAAATTCTGTGATATTTGTGTTTTTGTACAGTTCTTTACACTGTTTTTACACTGTTTTTGTTTAAGTCTTGAATTTTTATATTGATGTTGATCATCACTTTATTTATTTGCATTACCATAGTTTGACACCCAATAGCCGATGTATTTTTCGTGCTGGGGTGTCGTTAAACATTCATTCATTCATTCATTCATTCATTCATTCTAAATGACCTAATCATGTTGTTTTAGAAGACAACTGAGGAGTCGCCTGTTTTTCCATGGATCGGCCGCGTTCACCTCTCTCCTTCTGGCAGGCTTGATACTTAAAAGGAAATATTAAATTAACCATCGCTGGATTTTTTGCGCCACTCCCCTAGTGGCACCAGCGATTAAATTATTACAACCCTTTGGCGTCACTTTTCAAGTGACGCCGGTTTGGGAAGTTATAATAACTTCCTAAACAAGTAGTAGGCTGTCAGGATTGGACTGAACTGCGGTTGGACACGGTGGGGGGTGGGGGGGGGGGGGTGGTGGGATGCCGGGAGTTAGGGCATTCTTTGGGGCTATATGCGTAGGCGGTTCGGCCTTAGGTTTTGAGTAGGGCCGGCCTCCCCTCCCTCCCGACCGTCACCTGGTCACACCAATGTTTAAAATATGACTGGCAGCCCCTTTCCTCTTAACCTCCCATGGGCTTAATGAATATTGTTTAAGAATTATTATTAATATTAGACCAGCCCATCTAAATTTGCGCCGAAAATATATTATATTAATCATTTATATAGGATAGGAATGTTGATATGTTTCTTTAAGGGCGCAGCCAAACTTTTTTAACCCCAATTTCCCCCTTTTTATACTTTTGGCGTTAATTTTAAAAATTTCCCCTATTTGTTAGGTTATCCCTGTCCCGAGTCAGACTCCCGATCCTATCGGAGGCTGGACTCGGGATAGGCGTGTTCGAAACCCTAGTGGTATATGGACACGTTAAAAAAGTTACTAAGCTAAGCTAAGCTGTGTATCTGTGTGTATGTGTATCTGTGTGGCTGTGTATCTGTGTGGTTGTGTACCTCTATGTCTGTGTATCTGTGTGTATGTGTATCTGTGTACCTCTATGTATGTGTTTCTGTGTGTCTGTGTATCTGTGTGTATGTGTATCTGTATGTCTGTGTATCTGCCTGTATACCCTGTTCCTTGTTTAATTCGTCAGATGAGAGAAACGCACCACGAGAACTTGGCACAATTTATAGGAATCGTGCTGGGAACCAGGAAAAACTTCATTATCACAGAGTACTGTTCAAAAGGAAGTCTGCAGGTATGTTACATTTTTACCACTTGAAACAGAGCAAGTCTTACCTACCTACCGAACAGCCTATCTGACTACCTAAATTGTAGTCTACCTACCCACTTACATATCCAACTAACTACCTAACTGCCTACTTAACTAACTACATAACATACCTATCTATTTACCTCCATACCTATACTTTTAAGTACATACCTATCCAATTGCTTACCTACATATGTACCTACCTATCTACTTAAACACTTACCTATTTATATTATAAACTACCTACTTACCTACCTACTTACATTGCACCATCATGTTATGCCTGTAATTTTATTAACTCCCCTTGATATTTTCAATAATTTAAAGGAGAATGTTTGGGGTATTAAAGGCAGACACACCAATTCAATGTTGTCTAATCCTCGATATATATATATATATATATATATATATATATATATATATATATATATATTGTGTGACGGAACAGGCTCTTAATTTTGTTTTCGCCTGTGGCGATATTAATTGTTTTAGAGGGCCGTGTGCAGTTCCAATATGCACTTAAGCCCAGGTGGGCACTTTGTTACGTAATACCTCCGCGCGACCGTGGTCGAGCTGTGTCTAATACACACCCAGGCCAGATGCGGAGGCCATGAGGACAGTAGTTACGTAATACCTCCGCTAGTTCGGTACGATCGGGGTATTGCTGGCGGACTAGGCGTCAGCAAGTCTAGGCTTCTAAGAAAAATATGCCGGCTTCGTCGCTGTGGAAATATCACTTGATAGGTGCTGCCAATCATCTGACGCAGTAAACTGTAGGCTCACTGTCTAAATAATTATTAAAGCTTAGCCAGTCATCCTAGAGGACCTAGGTAAACTGTAGGTCATTGTCTTTATTGTGATAGGTACCAGTATTAATTCTGTGTTACAAGGTTACTGAATGAGTAGTTAAGGGTTAATTAAAAATTAACCAGTTAGGAATAGAGTTGTAATTCCTTTATTAATTAAGTTCTCCTGGAAGCGTTTCTCAAGTTTCACACGTGTGGGTGCTGTGTCACGGTGAAGTGATTAGAATATTGTGTAAACTAGACACCTAGAGATTAACTAATTAAGTGATCAGTTCTGGGTTGTTATTATTTGTTGTTGTTAATTAAAAAAAACTACTGCGGCAGTACATTTGTCAGCGTAGGTTAATACAGATTCCAAAGTGTATTGTGATCTTATCTCTGATCATACCTAGACGAGCCACTCGGGTCTTTTGAACTGCCCGATACAGAGAGATCTAATAGATATACAGTTAGGAGAGATATTTGGATCATCGTGTTTCATTCAGTTACGGGTATTATAGGATCCCCGTGACACATATATATATATATAAATTATATACACCTGGAATACGAAACACTTTTATTTTACAACTCGACACGTTTTTCTAGATCTGTAGTCGAAAATAGAGTGCTCGGCCTTCAGTACAGGCCACAGGACTATTGTTGTGTCTGTATTTGCTGACGTCATTCTATTATTTAAATAGGAATAATGAAATTTAACTTACATAGAAATGACAGCACATTCTTTGTATAAACCATCTGATGATAATGAAAGCGTTCATGGTTGAAATGGATTAATATACTAAAAGGAAGAAACATGGAATATTCAGGAGAAACCCTGTCCAGTGTTCTCCATAAGAGGCCAGGCATGCAGTCGCAAATAATTGCCACTCTATGCAGCCTTTAGAAGTCCAGAAGTCAGAAAAACACAATTAGTGAGCTGTTTAATGCAATTTCGTCATGCCACGCCTCAGTTAAAATGACTGATGGCGAGTCATATAGATGCTTGAATCTGGGATATCGCAGCGTGACGTCGCATGTCAATTCAACGTCCACATAAACACCATATGGAACTTATGGCAACGATATCAACAAAACAACCAGGTCAATGGCTGTTCCGTAGCGGCCGACCAAAAAAACATAAATTAAATCTCTTAAATGATACGTGACCCCCCATTTTCTTGCAGCTAGATTAGATGTGAGGTGCCACACTTTCTATTGCTGTACTTCCTGGGTGTGTTGAAACGCTGCTTATATCAGTTTTATTAGTAAACGTTAACATTATCGGCAATAAGAATTGATTTGGTCTAATGGAACCTTCACAGATCTGACGGCAGGATACGTGTCTACAGACGTCAAGGTGAACGTTACGTCACGTCATGTGT
Source organism: Gigantopelta aegis (assembly GCF_016097555.1). Classification (NCBI taxonomy): domain Eukaryota; kingdom Metazoa; phylum Mollusca; class Gastropoda; order Neomphalida; family Peltospiridae; genus Gigantopelta; species Gigantopelta aegis. The sequence continues at coordinate 26,366,111 of NC_054707.1, forward strand.
TCTTGAAGGGGATCGTTTTGGAGGTGGTGGCGTTATGATATGGGGTGGAATTAGAGCCACAGGCCGGACCCAGATGGTTGTGATTGAAGGCAATTTGAATGCTGTGAGGTACCGAGTTGAAATTTTGCAAAAAAAACTGTGTTACCGTTTTTGCAAAAGAACGGCCCCGGGATGGCATTACAACACGATAGAACTATGATGTGCAACCCTGGTCTGCCAGGGCCCCGGATTTGTCACCAATCGAACATGTCTGGGATGAAATCCTCCAACAACACTGCAGGATCTCCGGCTGATCCTTCCTCAGATCTGGAATGGCATTCCCAGGAACTTTCTCCAGCGTTTAGTGGCCTCAATGAGACGACGGTGCCAGGCCTGATCAATGCTCAAGGTGAACACACTCGCTACTAACTGTGTGAACTTCGCTCTGGACCCTCTCTAGCGATGTGGCTCATTTGCATATGGCAGGTGCGTCCTTTTCGTGGACTATTGCTCGTTTCCGTACCTTCTGACATTTCTCTTTCCATGTTATAACGTTTCATACACGGCAGTAAAAACTTATCATCAATTATCTTTGTCTTTTGTGTGTCACAACAACTTTTGCCTTTTAGTATACTTATTTTACTGTTTGTGGTTTGGGTGGGGTTTTTTTCTTTTTTCTTAGATATAGGTACAGATAGATAGATAAATATTACGTGTACTTATGATATATTTCAGGATGTTCTGCAAAATGAGGATATTAAACTGGATTGGACTTTCAAATTGTCTTTACTGAGAGATATCACCAGGGTAAGGATACCACACATGTTGCCTGCTCAATAGTGTAATATATACATGTACTAAATTATAGAAAATATCTCTATGCGCTATTCACAACCTTCATCGAACGAATCCTTGCCTGTTAACTTCAGTTTTCTGTTAAATAATACCAGTCATCTGACCTTTGCTGTTAAAAATGTTTGTAATTCATCGTACCAGGACACTGAAAACATAAACGTATGGAAATGCCTTTGACTGGATTTGTTATTTTAAACAAAAGGAAACCTTGGGAACGCCGTTTTGTTGAAACGATAATAGTCGTGACTTGAAACCTAATACGACGGTACAATCTGATCTGACCCCCTTTCCAAACAGTTGTTCAAGACAGTCTTGTGAATATATGTGCCAAGGTCAGAGCAATGGTTCCATTGCAAAAGTCGGTGATGAAACCAGAAATTGATATTTTTAAAATACACTCTTAATGTAATGATTACTTTTTATTCTCGTAGTTTTACTTACTTACTTACTTACTTACTTACTTGCATACTTGCTTGCTTTCTTGCTTGCTTGCTTACTTGCATATTTACCTACTTATGTGCTTCATTTTACTTAATTAATTGCTCTCTTATCCACTAACTCAGTCATCTTCACTCAACCACTCTCACTGTTAATCACTGAATTACTGACTCACTCATCTACATACTCACCCATCAACCTACCTACCTACCGACCGACCTGCCTACCTACCTACCTACCTACCTACCAACCGACCTGCCTACCTACCTACCTATCTACCTACCTACCTACTGACCTGCCTGCCTACCTACCAACCTACCTGCTTTCTTACTTACTATATTCTGTTGTTTCGACATTTTGGTGTATGGTGATGTTTTCTTCAAAATGCATGATATCATAAAAACAGTGTATCATAATGACCCTCCCACTCCCTTTGGGTGTTATCGGGTCTTCTCTGATATTCACTTCTTTGCAGCTCGTTCTTTATTTAAACTTTTTTGGACGTCTATTACATATCACAGGTGATTGTTGCTCTGAGTTGAGAGTTACGTTGATTACATTTTGATATTCTGTCGTTTTCATTTGTAACTTCAGCAAATATAAAATAGTCGAATTACACCTTGCGTCAAACTGGTATCAGCGAAACCATAATTAATAACGGCATATGTACTTTTCTTGTTTATGAAATGAAAAACGTAATGCCACATTAATATCTTATTTATTTGCTGCGTTTCTAACGAAATGGTATTAGCTTTTGTTGTGCACCGTGTGACTTTTGATACAAAATAGTTTCTTCAATCACTGCGTGTTTTTCTACTTAACGTAGGTGTTAATTATAAACCCAATGGTTGATCAATTGAGAGCAACACCTAGTGCTTCTGTTTATTGTGAAATTAGATTTTTCGAAAACAGAAGACTACCTATATATTATAATTTCTTGAACATATAGGGTTTTTCTCTTGAAGTGCAATAAATTGGTTAAATCACATCTTATGTTTCATTCACGAGAAATAATTATGACATCAAGTCCATGAGTAATGAGAAATCCAACATGATCTTGACATTTCTAAATGATATAGTGTGCAAAGCAATATGAATAAAAAACGTGGTGCGTATAGAACATTGTATATGACATGGGATATATATTACAAAACATTTAAGGGTTTCCTCGCAGAAAATAACAATCTTATATGGTTTCAGTATTTATTTCAGTGACAATGAATATATATGATAAATCATTTGAGGATTTCTTCGCATACATACAATTGTCACCGAATGGTGAAGTGTTAGAGGTGGCTAAATCGACACTGTAGAGGTTTTTCGGGTGTCTCTGAATTTATATTTTCTGTCTTGACAGTACCGTTTAGGATTTTTGCATTACAATTTAATAACATTATAACGCGGCCGTTTTAAATGAATACATGGGGAAGGTCCCTTGGGTATCTATATATCTTCCTATATTACCAACTGCCAATATTACGATACTGATAACCATATAATTTGTTAAAACACAATATGCTGTACTAGTGTATGCCTAGAAAACACCAGTTGACAACTCGATATGATTGGGCAGATCGCTGACCGTAAGTTGTTTTCTCTCGTGGACCCGTCTGTTGTAAATCGTGATGGGATCGTTAATCGCTACTGTCTACCCCATCAACTACGGATGACCGTTTTAAAAAATGAATCAGCAGTGGCATTCGTTGGTTGGTGTTTGTGCACAGTAACCACGAACAGAAAGATTGTTTTCCCTGCTACACAATCAGTGTTCGAGTCAGGATTTTCAAAGGGTTTGCTTCGTTAGGACCTTTTTAACGATACGTTTATAATTCGGATACCGTATACTGACTATATGGTTTGTTTGGTTTTTTACAAAATAAACTCTAAAACCACATTTATGAATCATAAGTTTGAATAACTGATTTCGCTTGTTATATTTTATACCATACTATATATCTTCCATAGCAAATGTCATTAAATAAAAAACAAAAGAAAGTGAAAATTAACATTGAACGTAAAAATAGTTTTTTGTTTCAGTTTGTGTCAACTAAGAACAAAAATAATAACAGTATTTTGAAATTTAGAAGATTAAAAAAGGTGATGACACAAGAAAAACACCACCTTAAAATAGTCCAATATCAGCATCCAAAAATGGCATTTTCGTTATTTTGATGCACAATAATTGCGTTTCAGACCATCTATGTTTCCAAATTTACTGAGGGAGCATGCCCGCAGAACTCTCAAGAGAGCTCGAGCGCTTTGAACTCTCAAACAAGGCACTTCGTTCGGACAACCAGCCTTAGCTGCATACACTAACTACTATAGATTAACAACAAATTAGGAATATGTTATTTATATACCTTATAAAAGGACATGCATGTTTTATTTTTTATTAGTACTGAAGAGCAAAAACAATTCTAAATAATATCACTATTTGTGCATAGGATATATACTATTTAAAAGGTTACTTACTCATCCGCTATTGTTGAGTGCTAAACTTGATGGAAGCGACAGAAATGCCTAGGAAGCCTGTACTGACAGGTACTATAAATGGCAGTCCTCTCACAGACTGAATAGGATCTCTATATTGCGCACAAGGCCAGTTCTTCTAAAGGCGAACATCTGACAGTAAACAATGACTGCATATATTCACGACTCCGTTTAGACTGTTTAACAGGCACGAATGAGCGCCCTCAGTTCAATGAATGAATGAATGTTTAACAACACCCCAGCACGAAAAATACATCGGCTATTGAGTGTCATACGTCAGTTTGAAAACCTTTCATGTCAGCACGCGCCTGGACTATAGTCCTTTATGTAACCCGAGCCCCTGTGTTGTTAATAGTAATAAGTATCTCTCTTCCATACAATCTCAGTATGAATGGGCACTAAAACCAAGATGTATGACTGGGCACTAAAACGAAGATGTCTGAGTTTGTCTTCTATTACAGGGTATGTCGTTTTTGCACCACTCGAACATCAAACAGCATGGGAGACTTAGATCACCGAACTGCCTTGTTGACAGAAAATTCGTCCTTCAAATCACAGGGTTTGGACTTCCCACATTATACGACGAAAGTGAAAATGGGCAAGAAAATGCCTCCCATGCCTACTTTGAAAGTATGTTATTATACTCGGTAACTTAGTAGAGATTAACGTTGTATGTTATAGACATATTTTGACTGTTTTCGAACAGCAACATTTAAAATACTGGGGGGGGGGGGGGGTTGTTTGTTTTTTGTCTTTTTATTCTGACTGTTCATTATGTTTGTTTGGGGGGGGGGTGTTGTCTATTTGTTTGTTAACGTACATGGTGTATTTTGTCGGTTGGTCTTGATGTCAGTTATTTTGCATACGTTTGACAATATAAATTCATGTACAGTGAAACTCCTATGAACCGGACATTCATGGGATCAAGTTTTTGTCCAGTTTAGATGTATCTGATTTCGAGGGGTTTTCATTGATACAAAAGCTTTTGTTGTCGTTTGTTTCCGCTGGTGTCCTATTCATATTCGTTCTTACAAATGTATTGAAGATATATTGAAAAGATAATGTTCCAATAAAGAAACTTTGACTTAAGATATTTGAACGTGACTTATATATTAAAAACACTTTTAATGGTTTTAAGTTTTTCATCGAGTAATAGTTCAATACATGGACGTTTAGATGGACGTTGCATGTTGAAAGTGAATATGGCAATGAAACGCTACTGATATCTTTTCGACACCGCACAGTCAACATTACTTTTGCCTAGTCTTTATTTATTTTTTAATAAACTGTTTTAAAACAAAATTAAATTCAAACAATAGGAAGATAGTGGATTAAATTCAAACAATAGGAAGATAGTGGATTAAATTCTTTTTTTTTTTGGGGGGGGGGGGCGGGATTTAGCTCAGTCAGTTGAGTGCTCGCTTGAGGTGTTTGCGTCGCAGGATCGAACCATCTCGGTGGATCCTTCAGCTGATTGGATTTTTCTCGTTCCAACCAGTGCACCATAACAGGACAAAGGCCGTGATATGTGCTTTCCTGCATGTGGGAAACTGTATATAAAAGATCCCTTGCTGCATTAAGGAAAATGTAGCGGGTTTCCTCTGATGACTACGAGTCAAAATTACTAAATCTTTGACATTCAGTAGCCGATGATTAATTAATCAATATGCTCCAGTGGTGTCGTTAAACAAAACAAACTTTCATTGTTCTTTTGTCGATCTTCGAAAAAACCTTCAGACATGTTTGTGACGGATATCACAGCTGCTGCCACCTGTTGTTTAATTTCTTAATTGTTATTTACCAACCATTCCTCTTTCATGTGTAACGATGATTACACATCTAGTGGTTAACCTGAGCATGTGCGTATTGCACTAATGTTCGCATTGACCATAACACACTGTTAAACTATTGCAGAGCTTCTGTGGGTTGCGCCAGAGCACCTGAAGAACAACTTGCGAGCCGGGGGGTCTCAGAAGGGTGACGTGTATAGCTTTGGGATTATTCTACAGGAGGTCATCACGAGGACTGCGCCGTTCAGCAACTGGCGCATTCTCATGGAAGTTAAAGGTAAGCAGGCCACAAAGAGAAAGAAAAACAGTCCAGGCAAACGTCATGTTTGACATTATCATATTCACAAAATAACAACCACCAACATTGAACATTGTACCCTGTGTTACGTCATATTCAAATAAATACTGCTTACTTATTTCGTGTACGTTCATCGGGGTATGAATAAGACAAAATAATCATAACACTAAAATCAGTGGATAACTGTGTTGTATTTGACCATTTGCTGACATTAATTAGTAGATAACTGTGTTGTATTTGACCATTTGCTGACATTAATTAGTAGATAACTGTGTTGTATTTGACCATTTGCTGACATTAATTAGTAGATAACTGTGTTGTATTTGACCATTTGCTGACGTTAATTAGTAGATAACTGTGTTGTATTTGACCATTTGTTGACGTTAATTAGTGGATAACTAAGTTGTATTTGACCATTTGCTGATGTTAATTAGTGGATAACGATGTTGTATTTGACCATTTGCTGACGTTAATTAGTGGATAACTGTGTTGTATTTGATCATTTGCTGACGTTAATGCTGGTTTTACAATCGCAAACCGAGCTGTACCGGCGGCGCGGAGCAAATGGATTAATTCAGTACATTTTACTTACAGTTCCGATGTTTAAGAAAATGGATTTTAAGAATTACTTTTAGCACCAAATGAAAATTAAAAAGAATCAATTGAATAATGAAGTATCGTAAACGTTTTAAATGTACGAACTGGGGGAAATTGAAAAAGAGCAATGAACAAGATTACTGATGTTTTACTGTTATTGTCACTAAAGTACTGTCGGAAATAAAATAAAAATTATTTTCATCGATTATTTCTTACACATTAAACAGACAAGTAAATATTTTGTAAATATCTATTTAAGAATAGTCTACCTAATTTAGCATTTACTTGTTTTGGCTCTCATTGATGCACAAGGTGATGTTTACTCTTTAAATTAAAAGAAAGATGTTAGTAAACAAGTGATTTGTGCTCTTTATTGGAACAGACTATAACACATTTTGGTCGATATGTATCAGTTCCATTGCTGTTACAATATGTGAGGGACCGTTTCTGATTACGGTTTACCCCTATTCCTCTCCCCCCAAAAATATTTGTAGACATTCATAAGTAACTTTTGAGCAAAACTGTCAAGAACCATTTTGATTTTGTGATCTATTATACCGGTATTAAAGGTGTTATCTCAAAGTTGCATAACGACACTATTGCAAATCATGTTTTTATTAAATTTCGCTTTAACATTTAAAGACTACACCTTTAACTATATGCCCATAAATGATTATAGGAAATAATTTGATCTACTAGTAGAAAATACGTTTTTATTGGAGAATCTTTATCACAAACAGATGCTCACATATAACTTCTGATATAGCACCTTTAAATGGTTGCACGATTGTATAAATTTCTAACGTACTGATATTTAATTTATGTTCACTAAATATGCTGGTCATAATTAACAATTTATGCTGCAATTCAAAATAATCAGTTAACTTGCAGTTTTAAATTAAAAGGGTAATAGTCTGGCAGCAAAAAGCAACTTTTTTTGCCAGACCCCTTTTTGCCGGTTATAGGTTTTTTCAGTGTTGATTATTCATTGTTACCATGCATACAATAATATCCAGGTGGGTGTAGAGTTATCATCCTTGGGGAAATTGAGAAAAGTGCGAAAATCCAAGATGGCCGCCACTGAATCAATATATTCTCATATCTTCGCCACCAGATAAGATACAACCATGATGGAACTGTCTTTTTATACATTTTCAGACACGAGGAATCCGATTCCACCAATATTTAGTTTAACAAATGTATAGAAAACAACATGGCGGCCAATGATGCAAAAGAGGACTATCACTGAAGTTTGTCCACCAAATAACTTGACTTTATTAACTTTCTCTAGTTTCGGGTCTGAGATGGAGAGAAATAACTACAAATGAGACAACATGGCATAGAGATTCTGAAATAGCACATGTTATACCTTCGATGATATATGCTGACCCAATTATCATACTTATCAGTGGGTACTTTCCGTAAGGGAACCACTAACAGTAATTGGTTGCTGTGCCATTAAACATGGCTGTGTGGGCACACTAATGGCTGAAACTGGCATTGTAGATGTACTAAGCGTTACATATGGAGGTGTACTGAAAATGCTGAGTGGCAAGAAATACCCCCAGAATGTCAGAGCCCTCAGGATGCTGGTAGAAGAACTACTTCGACACGTCTTTGCCAAATATGATTTGGAAAGCATGGGTTATCTTGAACAAATTTTAGATGATATTGCATCTCAGAATAGAACAGCAAAGCTCTGGGTGGATTGTCTCATCAAGCCCCTCTTTACAATTCTCAAGTACACTCGTGCATAGCGTGAAGCTGACTGGGCTCTACATCTAGACACCGTCGAGAAAATGATCCCCCTTTTCTTTGCGGCAGGACATGTGAATTATGCTCGATACGCACTGTATTATCTACGATCAATGCAAGGCCTCCCTGAAGATATCCATACACAATTCATCAAAGGACAACACACGATGCATTATAACGCTGGACTGTTCAATGGTATATGGAGTGATATGGCCATTGGAACTACTTTCATGAGGTATGGTCATAGCAAAAGTGGGATAGTTGGCATAACTTTGAAACAACAAACACTCAAACCGTGGGCTTACAGCTTGCATACCTGTCACGGGATCCTGAATGACTTGAATCAGATGAGAGATAATGAAGGGCCATCATCCCATACCCATCACAAAGAAGAAATGACAGCACGGACCCAGGGTGATAAACAAGACAGGAACACTATGCGTGCTAAATTGGAGCTTTGCATAGATCCACTTGACTCGGAACAACATTCAGATGGACTGATCAACATTGTTACTGGGCAAGTTGTTACTCACTCTTCTGTCAATGTCGATAAGGCAGTACAACTAGGCAGAACACAGATGGAGTCTTTTGAGCAGAGTTGGCCATATGGATTCCACGACACAATATCCAGAAGTGTAACCACCATGGCAATCTCACGCAAGCATGTTAAAGTAGGAGATACCAAATTTTTTTGACAGGGAGATCATCTACGCTAGAGCCATGGACTTGCAGTCCAGTGCACGCGATCTCGATACAGACGCTCTGATGAGTCATGAACTATCACCTGTCCTTACGTCCATGTTCGATGAGAATGGAAACATGAGGGATGCCAAAACCAAATCCAATCTCAAGAATGCCCTCAAAGTGGAAATGTCAAGGAGGCTGGCTGAAAGAGATGTGCAAGCGATATTCCTCGATGGGTGTGCTGTCGTCTGGGTAGTGCCTTGGCCATCAACTGGAACTATACAGGACTACCTTGATCGGTTTCGCAGTTACCTTCACAAGCATTTGGCAACACGTGACGTATATCTAGTTTTCGACCGGTACATTGAGGGTAGTACTAAAGAGACAACGCTTCGTGGCAGGGACAAGTCAGCCAGCAGGGTGTACACGTTACGTTGCACAGCTAGTCTACCACCGCAGAAAGTCATCTTTACCGTCATCACCAATAAAGTACAACTGGCAGTGATCCTGTCCCTGTAGAGATCACACGTGGTATTGTAAACAAACGGCAGGACATGACTACAACACAGGAAGAGGGCGATACTCTGATTGTCCAGAAAGATGCACGTGTGACAACTGGTACCGTACTGGTGGTCGCATATGATACAGCTATTTTCATCCTCCTGTTGTATTTCTGTCACGAGGGCAATATATCCTGCAATGTTCTAATGGTTTCACCAGTGCAAGGTCGAGCTGTCTTGGACATCAACGCAGCAGCAGAAAAACACAGCTTAATCATATCAGATTTTACTGGCTGCTCCCGGTCTTACTGGTTGTGATACTGTGGCGTCCTACTTTAGTATTGGCAAGGGAATAGCACTTAAAGTTTTGAGATCTGGTAAACACAGACTCAACTTGTTGGGCAACACAGACGCAGAAGTATCTTTCTCGGATATCACAGAGCAAGCCACACACTTCATGCTGGCCTGCTATGGTCAGTCAAGTTGTCGGTCATTCACAGAAGCACGACGAAAAGTGTGGGCGCTCAAAGTTGGTAGGCCAGTGCACCAACACTTTGTTCACTGCCACCCACCAATGAAGCCTTCATGGAAAATGTGGCCACGGCCCATCTTCAAGTAGCAGTTTGGCTGCATGCCTTGGAGCAAAATCCGCCAGGTTTGGAACCAACTGCTTATGGTTGGTCGCAAGAAGAGGGGTCGAACGCACTCATCCCAACGACTATCCCTGCTGATATATTGCTAGTCCCAGCGGAGTTGCTGAAGCTGATCAATTGTTCCTGTGAGAGTGAGATGCCATGCAAAATACAAAGTTGCAACTGCAGCAGTTCTAACATGGCATGTACAATGTTTTGCTCTTGCAATGGTGGACTTGCCTGTCAAAATGAAAAGACTATGGAAGTTCTGCGTTTAGAAGAAGATGAGGACTAATACTTTTGATGGAGATAAGGATATTGGGTATAACATGTGCTTATTTAGAATCGATGTGCCTGTTGTCTTATCTGCATTGAATTTTCTCCATCTGAGACTAGAGAAAGTTAATATACCGTAGTCAAGTTATCTGGTAGTCAAACTTTAGTGATAGTCCACATTTGCATCATCGGCCGCCATTTTTAGGACATATATATTTCCGACACTACTTTAGTTTAATATGACGGACGACTTTATTTTTGGATATTCAGCCCAATCACAAGTCATTGTTCAGCACTTTATAAATTTGATGTTTATTGTATAAGACCGCCAATTATGTTTGCACTCGTTTAATTAATTCATCGTGGCTTTAAGTAGTTCGTAACTTTATGTCAAGTGACAGAAAACTGTCTGTTTTCATCCAATCAAACCATTTTGGTTTACTTCCTCATTTACGATAAGGCTGAGTTTGTGTGCTGTTAATTGGTGTTAGTGCAAAAGAGGTAAAAAGCAAACAATTTGTTTTGTATTATTTGGCATAGCCATGATTTTATATTGGATGGTCAGATATAGCACGCGGGGAGTGTCGTTGTGAATGTCATCCCGAGGTTTCTGCCATTGTTAAGATGTTGCTCACTAACAATCTTTTTAACGATTATAATTATATATTAAATATATTTATCTGCATAAAATAGCAGTTGTTGTATATTAAATGTGTTGCTAGTCGTTCATTGTATTTTCTAATATATGTTTGTTTGCTTGGTGGGTTTTTTTGTACGTCCGAAATTATTGAGAGACCAAGCCCAGATTGGGTGACTTATAAACACTTGGACGAAATTATTGTCTTTCGTAAATCTGGCCCATAGACTTCAATCTCAGACAACACTTTTCGTAAAGTTAGGTAGCAGGGTGCACGTTTTGTTGCGCTAGAGTATTGATATTGTGTTTGTAGACATTTAACGACTGTGTATTTCTGTATCTCACACAGATATGGTGGAGCGGATTGTAGAAAAATCCGAACCTCCGTTTCGACCCCAGGTGGAGAAGTCGGCGTGCCCCGCGGGTTTGTACACCCTCATGCTCAGGTGCTGGTCGAATAACGCGGATGAGAGACCGAACTTTGAGTTAATTGAAAAAACAATCAAACGACTACAAGGGTACACCTTTACAAATACATTTTAGCATTGTTTGTATTATGTTTGTGTTAAATATATTAGTTGAGCTGTAAGCATTTTATTACTTTAATGTTACAAAAACAACATTCATATATATTTTGTTGGTACCTTTACATACAAAATATATGTACTGGTAACAAAACGGTCACACAATATATTGTTACACAAATCTGTTTAATGAATGGTTAATGCCACACCAGCATGATAAAGTGACATAAAGATGGATGTCAGTTAACTAAATAGGCAATTGTATTATGTGAATGCTTGTGTGTAGGAACGAAATTGATTCCCATCTGGTGACGCAATTAAATTAAATTTTATCGAACAGACGTTGGCTGATTTCTTATGCATCCACAGGGGCGGATGTAGGATTATTCTAGGGAGGTGTGCAGCATTTACCTAGGACACCAACACTATTTATAGAGTGGCTACAGTGTATTATTTAACCAGGACACCAACACTATTTATAGAGTGGCTACAGTGTATCATTTACCCAGGACACCAACACTATTTACAGAGTGGCTACAGTGTATCATTTACCCAGGACACCAGCACTATTTACAGAGTGGCTACAGTGTATTATTTACCCAGGACACCAGCACTATTTACAGAGTGGCTACAGTGTATTATTTACCCAGGACACGAGCACTATTTACAGAGTGGTTACAGTGTATTATTTACCCAGGACACCAGCACTATGTATAGAGTGGCTACAGTGTATTATTTACCCAGGACACCAACACTATTTATAGAGTGGCTACAGTGTATTATTTACACAGGACACCAACACTATTTACAGAGTGGCTACAGTGTATTATTTACACAGGACACCAACACTATTTACAGAGTGGCTACAGTGTATTATTTACCCAGGACACCAACACTATTTATAGAGTGGCTACAGTGTATTATTTAACGTTTCACCTCAACTTCGTCATTAATTTGCAAAACGTTCCTGGATCATCAAACTATCAACTTGTACAGCAATCTACAAATCAATCGCATCTTTCACCTTCTTTCTTCAATGCCACACGTCTGGACTGGAATGGACAACTATGGGACGGGTGGGATGGGGAGGGAACGCTGGTATTAGGGAGTGGTAGGGCGTAGGCGGTTTCGGCCGATAGGGGGATAGGACTGACTAGCCTCCTTCACACCCAACCCACCGGCACACCTCGCCCCACGTGGGTACTCGTCTGGATCTTGGAGCGCGGTGTTGAATTGGGCGCGAAGCCCACCTCTTCCGAACCTTCCATTGGTTATACCAGAGACCGGACCCAGGGTGGACATGCCCGAACTTAATGGATGTAGGCATGGAAAAACGTTTAGATTTGGATTTGAATTATTTAACTTTTGAGTAAGTATATGAAAAAAATGTAGACCGTACCCGCCTGTATTGTCATTTCCATGATTTCACGAAGTGAACATTTTTATTGTTTATAATTTGAGCGACAACACACAGGCTGCTCTGTATGTGAATCAGTCGCGGATCCAGCTGGAGGGTATTGGAGGTGTACACGAACTGTGACGAACACACGTTATAATTCCTAAGTGCCTCGCAAAAACGTAAACTATTGCAATAACTTTACTTGTTTTTGGTGTGGGACATGTAGTTTGTTGGTGGGTTGGGTTTATTTTTGAATACTGCATCTGTCCTTTTACAATATACCATCTCCTTCCTAAATACAGAAGGCCCCTTTAAAATGTTACAACCAAGACACATTCCGAATTGGCATCTGTGAATGCATACATTGATTATTGTATTGTACTTTTCACCATACACATCTTTTTACACTGAGGTTATAAATAATTATATAATGTTCATATACTTACCTTTGTGTGACATCTAATAGCCAATGTTTATTTTTTTGCTTGGGTGTCGTTTAACCGTTATTCAATCAATAAAAATGTTGTAGTTGTAGATGAGAACGCGGCAGTAGCCGAGTGTTGTGTGTGTTGCGGTAACCGAGTGCTGTGTGTGTTGCGGTAACCGAGTGCTGTGTGCGTTGCGGTAACCGAGTGCTGTGTATTTTGCAGTAACCGAGTGCTGTGTGTGTTGCAGTAACCGAGTGTGTGTGTGTCGCAGTAACCGAGTGCTGTATGTGTTGCAGTAACCGAGTGTTGTGTGTGTCGCAGTAACCGAGTGTTGCGTGTGTTGCAGTAACCGAGTGTTGTGTGTGTTGCAGTAACCGAGCGTTGTGTGTGTCGCAGTAACCGAGTGCTGTGTGTGTCGCAGTAACCGAGTGATGTGTGTGTTGCAGTAACCGAGTGATGTGTGTGTTGCAGTAACCGAGTGATGTGTGTGTTGCAGTAACCGAGTGCTGTGTGTGTCGCAGTAACCGAGTGTTGTGTGTGTTGCAGTAACCGAGTGCTGTGTAGTTTGCAGTAACCGAGTGCTGTGTGTGTTGCAGTAACCGAGTGTTGTGTGTGTTGCAGTAACCGAGTGTTGTGTGTGTCGCAGTAACCGAGTGCTGTGTGTGTTGCAGTAACCGAGTGTTGTGTTTTGCAGTAACCGAGTGTTGTGTGTGTGTCGCAGTAACCGAGTGCTGTGTGTGTTGCAGTAACCTAGTGTTGTGTGCGTTGCAGTAACCGAGTGTTGTGTGTGTTGCAGTAACCGAGTGCTTTGTGTGTTGCAGTAACCCCGAGTGTTGTGTGTGTCGCAGTAACCGAGTGCTGTGTGCGTTGCAGTAACTGAGTGCTGTGTGTGTTGCAGTAACCGAGTGTTGTGTGTGTCGCAGTAACCGAGTGCTGTGTGTGTTGCAGTAACCTAGTGTTGTGTGCGTTGCAGTAACCGAGTGCTGTGTGTGTTGCAGTAACCTAGTGTTGTGTGCGTTGCAGTAACCGAGTGCTGTGTGTGTTGCAGCAACCGAGTGTTTGGTGTGTTGCAGTAACCGAGTGTTGTGTGCGTTACAGTAACCGAGTGTTGTGTGTGTTGCAGTAACTGAGTGTTGTGTGTGTCGCAGTAACCGAGTGTCGTGTGTATCGCAGTAACCGAGTGCTGTGTGCGTTGCAGTAACCGAGTGCTGTGTGTGTTGCAGTAACCTAGTGTTATGTGCGTTGCAGTAACCGAGTGCTGTGTGTGTTGCAGCAACCGAGTGTTTGGTGTGTTGCAGTAACCGAGTGTTGTGTGCGTTACAGTAACCGAGTGTTGTGTGTGTTGCAGTAACTGAGTGTTGTGTGTGTCGCAGTAACCGAGTGTCGTGTGTATCGCAGTAACCGAATGTTGTGTGCGTTGCAGTAACCGAGTGTTGTGTGTGTGTTGCAGTAACCGAGTGTTGTGTGTGTTGTAGCAACCGAGTGTTTGGTGTGTTGCAGTAACCGAGTGTTGTGTGTGTCGCAGTAACCGAGTGCTGTGTGCGTTGCAGTAACCGAGTGCTGTGTGTGTTGCAGTAACCGAGTGTTGTGTGTGTCGCAGTAACCGAGTGCTGTGTGTGTTGCAGTAACCTAGTGTTGTGTGCGTTGCAGTAACCGAGTGCTGTGTGTGTTGCAGTAACCTAGTGTTGTGTGCGTTGCAGTAACCGAGTGCTGTGTGCAGTAACCGAGTGTTGTGTGCGTTGCAGTAACCGAGTGTTGTGTGTGTTGCAGCAACCGAGTGTTTGGTGTGTTGCAGTAACCGAGTGTTGTGTGCGTTACAGTAACCGAGTGTTGTGTGTGTTGCAGTAACTGAGTGTTGTGTGTGTCGCAGTAACCGAGTGTCGTGTGTATCGCAGTAACCGAGTGCTGTGTGCGTTGCAGTAACCGAGTGCTGTGTGTGTTGCAGTAACCTAGTGTTGTGTGCGTTGCAGTAACCGAGTGCTGTGTGTGTTGCAGCAACCGAGTGTTTGGTGTGTTGCAGTAACCGAGTGTTGTGTGCGATACAGTAACCGAGTGTTGTGTGTGTTGCAGTAACTGAGTGTTGTGTGTGTCGCAGTAACCGAGTGTCGTGTGTATCGCAGTAACCGAATGTTGTGTGCGTTGCAGTAACCGAGTGTTGTGTGTGTGTTGCAGTAACCGAGTGTTGTGTGTGTTGTAGCAACCGAGTGTTTGGTGTGTTGCAGTAACCGAGTGTTGTGTGCGTTGCAGTAACCGAGTGCTGTGTGTGTTGCAGGAAGAAGGACCACAACATCGTAGAGGTGCTCATCAACCGACTGGAGGGCTACGCCGCCAACCTCGAGGTCATCGTCGAGGAGCGCACGCAGCAGCTGTTTGCCGAGAAACGCAGATCAGAAATGCTGCTCTACGAGATACTACCTTCGTGTGTACTAGTATATTCACACATACACACATACGTGCATACTCACACGCGCGCACACACACACAGAGAGAGAGAGAGAGAGAGAGAGAGAGAGAGAGAGAGAGAGAGAGAGAGAGAAACGCGCGCGCGCACGCAAAGATACACGCACAAATACATGTATACACAGAGAGACGCGCGCACAAAAACATACACAAATGTATGCAACATAAATTAAATGTTTTTTATTTTTAAAATGTAAAGTATTCAGTATGCAACGTGGTTAACATTCCATAGTATCAGTCATAGTTTGTTTTAAAAGACAAAAGAAAAGCGGTTGAAATTACAGTAGGGATAACTGTGTACTGTGTTGCGTCAACAATAAAACAGTGAAAACGTACGTTGGTAAGTCGGCAGAGTAGAGCTACTCCCAATTCTAATTCAACACATTTGTAACAACAAATATGATTGACTATCTACTACAGTTCTATAGTTTCAAGTCGTAGAGCAAATTTTCATGTCGCAATATGTCAAGTTAAGTGTGTATATTGTACATATATTATTGCTGAAGTGCTGTAAAGATCGCTACGGGTTCCCGTAAAGCGAACACAGTTCACAATCTGAATAATAAAGTAACAAATCGAAATTTTATTCTATTCAGTTCACAGTTGCCAAAACCAAATATCACTTACCAGAGGCAGTTGGGCCATAATTCTATACAATTACGGTATACTATTTAAATACCAGTAAATAAATTCATACGACTTTTTTTTTTTTTTAATCAAGTGCTTTGACAATGTTAAGATTTCGTGCTGGGGTGTCGTTAAACATTCATCCATGCATGTTAGTGCATTGTAGCACAAACCAATTAAATGGAATAGTGCTCCTTTGAGTTTGTAATGGAGAGTAATAAATGGATAGTGAAGAATGGCGTGTGGTAGTCAGAACATTGGTGTCGGTGGACATTCTAAAAATAAACTAATACAAATATATTCGAGACTTGTGTTTCAGGTAGTTTTACTGTTTACGTTGCAGATCTGTGGCCAACCAGCTAAAACAAGGCTTAGCAGTCATCCCGGAGACGTTTGAAGCGGTGACCATCTACTTCAGTGATATAGTGGGATTCACCTCCATATGTGCAGCTAGTTTACCCATGGAGGTATACTAGGTTCCAATCCACTAAGCTTTACTTAGTATTGATATAACCATTTGTTAGTATTATTTAGTATATATATGACTAAGGGCACTATTTTTTTCTGGAAGATACATTTTGTTGGTATATTAATTTCAGTATCAACAGAAATATGCTCCGAATAGTTAGTTGTTGTTTTTATGAGACGATAGACCCTTACACATGTACGCGCATAACAATGAAAGCATTATTTGCATCGAAGCATTAAATGCATATACAATTATATTACATGCAATTCTATGTGTTTGGGTGGAGGTTTTCTAACTCTTGTATAATTAATAATTTATGTTTGTCTTCATTTCAGATAATTAATTTTCTAAATGACCTATACTCATTATTCGACAGCATCATTGACAACTATGATGTGTATAAGGTTAGTGCTAATTATTTGCATTGGACATTGTAGTTACTAGGTGCAAAACGGGGTCATTGTTCGTGAAGATGAGCGTGTTCGCGATTGTTATTACACACATTGACAGAAATAATGAAACAATCTTTACGAAACTTTTAATTGTGGTGGTTTAACCATTTTTTGCACAGTCCATTGATACCATTAAAGGATGTGGGGAATTAGTGGGCATTTTACAATTAGATCACCCTCAGATGATTATAACGAAAGATGAGAGTTTTGTTTTCATGTGCCACTAGGAATCTTTTCTTTATTTTCTCCTTGCTATTGCTATAGTTTGAAACCTACCTTCCTTACCATTATCTGTTAGTGTTAAGCACAATAGCAAGCAAGGTAAGGCGTGTTTGTAAATATGAATTTAGGTTGAATAAGACGACTTTTTATTTCATGCCTTTACGAAATTAAGACCACAGAACTATAAAATGGACTGTCCTGAATGTGTAGGCATTACGAAGACTGTGAACTAATCTACTGGGTAATGAAGCGTATTAAAAGTTCCAAATATAATGCTGTCCATAAATATTGTCTGGATCCACTTTGATCCAATTACTTCAAAATTCCGTTTGGCTTTAGTTGAAAAAAACCCTGATATTATTGTAGGCAACATTCTAAATTGATCGGCTACAATCATTAAAATGATCAGAAATGCTTTGAATATATTAAGCAAGAACCTGTAAGTATATTGTAATTTTAATAATTAAAAATGAAATACTGGCCCAAAAATGTAACATTGGATACAAACAGTATAGTACCATGACCAGTGTCTGACCAGTGTGAGTATAAGCGTGCCACTCAGTGGGTACAGTGAGTTTTGATGAGCGTCATCTCATTCAGGTGGAGACTATTGGTGACGCATACATGGTAGTGTCGGGGCTACCCATCAGGAACGGTCGGCGCCATGCCGTGGAAATCTGCAGAATGGCTCTTGCTTTCTTGAAAGGCGTCAAAGTGTTCACTATTAAACACATGCCGCAGACTAGGCTGCAAGTCAGAATTGGAATCAATTCAGGTTGGTGTTTTTATATAATGATTTCATCAGGTAATCCCAGAAAGTAAGGAAAGGGATGGAGAGAGAGAGAGAGAGAGAGAGAGAGAGAGAGAGAGAGAGAGAGAGAGAGAGAGAGAGAGAGAGAGAGAGAGAGAGAGAGAGAGAGAGAGACAGAGAGACAGAGAGAGACAGAGAGACAGAGTGTGAGAGGACGGGGACCGGCTGTCGCTATATGGGCTACTAGCACCTAAAAACCAACTAGGGATAGTGTCCTCTGCACTTTCTAGCAGACAAGAGTCTATACTGTCATGAGCTTTTATGCACCAGTCGTGAAGCATCAGTCAGAATCTATGAATGGTGATGAGAGAACCCAGAATCTATGAATGGTGATGAGAGAACCCAGAATCTATGAATGGTATTGAGGGAACCCATAATCTATGCATGGTGATGAGAGAACCCATAATCTATGAAGGGTGATCAGCCCTACGATCCATTGTACCACTGATGAGCACTCTATCACTGCGCAGTGGCCCGCCTCTATTACAAAGATGGTTTCGAAATTAGATCATGCTGATTTGTCTTTTATAACATGGACTGCATATCGTATTACCATGCAAACTAATAGTTGATCGTTAGAACTGGTATTAACTCAGGTGAGTGTACTTCGGTAGTACACGTCTTCATTGTATAATATATGTACCAGGTATTGTAATATAATAAAACATTTTATCCTGCACCCGCTGCTTCTGTTGGCCATCGTACATAGTGGGTGAACTAACCGAACTAATTGTTTTCCCCATTAATGTTTGATGGATTGCAGGATACAAATAATAACTATTTAATGACGCATGATATCTGCTTTATCCTGTTCAGGCTGAATGGGAAATTTGGCAAGCCTCGCAGAAATTCCCATTCTTACCGTATCAGGATAACGCCGAAATCCTACATGTATGTCGTTAATTAGCTCTATATAACTGAATTTGTTACATCGTATTACTGATTAAATTATTTCAATGATTAGGATGATTGGGTCGATTTGTTTCGATAGTCTGTTGGTTGGTGGGTTTGTTACATATGTTCCTGCTTGTTGACTGTGTTTCTTTGCATTGCACGTGTCACAGGACCGTGTGCGGCAGGTGTAGTCGGTTTGAAGATGCCGCGATACTGTCTGTTCGGAGACACTGTGAACACCGCGTCGAGACTGGAAACCACCGCAGAAGGTACGTAGTACCCACATAACGTAACGCAGTGCTACACAATTGAACTTTTAAAGTTCGATTTGTTTAACGACACTGCTAGAGCACATTGATTTATTAATCATCAGCTATTGCATGTCAAACATTTCGTAATTTTGACATATAGAGGAAACCCGCTACATTTTTCAATTAGTAGTGCTATATAATGAATGAATGAATGAATGAATGAATGAATGAATGTTTAACGACATCCTGGTACAAAAAAAATATATATCGGTTATTGGGTGTCACACAATGATAAATACAATGGTCACACAATGATCAACATCAATACACAAAATTATAAAATCATGTTAAAACACGGTGTGAAGAGCTGTGCAAAAGTATAAGTATCACAGGTAAGTATGTGTAAAAGTATATGTAAACGTCAGTGTCTCATAGCAACTTC
The DNA here is from genome assembly GCF_016097555.1 of Gigantopelta aegis. Classification (NCBI taxonomy): domain Eukaryota; kingdom Metazoa; phylum Mollusca; class Gastropoda; order Neomphalida; family Peltospiridae; genus Gigantopelta; species Gigantopelta aegis. The sequence goes on from NC_054707.1 coordinate 26,386,021, forward strand.
AAGATAAGTTCAGGGTGGAATTGAAATTATTCTATAACATTTTTTCTGCCAAATATATCTTTCCTCGTCGGTCCAAGATGAATATCGTGAACCGTCAGTGTACACTGACAATCGTCATACTGAGGTGGAGGATCCTTCTTTATAACAAATGCATGTGTGAAGTACATGTATGTATGGCCGGCTGCGAGCACGACACAAGACAGAGTTAGTGTGGTATGTTTAACGACACCACTATTACACCTTCACTAGCTGTTGAATGGCAAACACTTGATAAGCATGACATGTAGTCTTTAGAGAAAACCATCTTTTATGTGCACATTCTCGCCTATACCAGAACAGAGCAGAACTTTACAGAACTTTATTTCTCTCAGATTACCGAATGGTGATACATTGAGGTGGTTTACAAACATATATAATGACATTTTCAGTGTACTATTAACAGATTATGTGATATAATAATTAATTATCGTATATACTCATAGCAATAATACATAAATCAGTATACTTGTTATATAAGAATAATTTTAAAGACAGCAGTGTACTCTAAACGTGATACATATAATACATGTTTTTTAAAAACGTGATATACGTTTTTAAAAACGGTATTAATAACATTGAGGAACATACATAATTTCATTGTAGTTGATAATTTTGTAGAATTAAATAGCGGATAAAATTTTAAGGTGATAGCTCTGTTGTAGTAGTATCTCTTTAGTAAAATAAGGGTACTGGGTTCGGATCCCAGTCGACGCATGGGATTTTTAATCCAGATACCGACTCCAAACCCTGAGTGAGTGCTCCGCAAGGCTCAATGGGTAGGTGTAAACCACTTGCACCGACCAGTGATCCATAAATGGTTCAACAAAGGCCATGGTTTGTGCTATCCTGCCTGTGGGAAGCGCAAATAAAAGATCCCTCGCTGCCTGTCGTAAAGGAGTAGCCTGTGTGGCGACAGTGGGTTTCCTCTAAAAACAGTGTCAGAATGACCATATGTTTGACGTCCAATAGCCGATGATAAGATAAAAAAATCAATGTGCTCTAGTGGCGTCGTTAAATAAAACAAACTTTACTTTTGTAAAATAAGGACACTGAAATAAATAATGATATTCGTCACCTAAAGCAGTGTTACAAAGAGGACATATTCAGTCTTGTCTTTCAATGTTTTGCTATCGGCCAGTTTCAGTTAGTGAATACCATGACCATTGAAATATCAACTAGGTGGTACTGGTTGGGACAGGAAAAACCCAATAATGTTTTGAGAGCGAAGAACTGGCTACTGATTAGATATGCCACCCAGATTTGACTTTCTATTTTAGCCAGAATTCACAACGATGTCAAATGACAACAATCTCATTACTATTTCGACATAATCAAATTATGTGTGTTAGCTTAATTTGTAGTTATGTATCACAATAAATATAAAAAATAGCGAAATATAGTACCAGAAACTATGATTATGCACCTTTTAATGTGAGGATATGTTTTGTGTCTGTTCGTCTATTAAAGCCATTTCACACATCTTAATATTAATGGTGCTGTGATTACTCTATTGTTTGGCGAAAGAAAGCGGATTTAGCAGATGGTAGTACACATAAGCCGACAAAATGCTAATAGCAAACAGAGTAAGATTCACAAAGGATGTTCTGTTCAAATTGTCCATAAATTAAAAAGACATACCTAGTGGGGGCTCTAAAACTGTATATTATTATGCTCTGGTTAATTTTTTCAGTCAGTTTTAGGTGTTCTGTTCGCATTCAGTGGTAAGACAGTCAGTTTTAGGTGTTCTGTTCGCATTCCAGTGCCAGCTCCTACCCATTCTGAGTAAACCACTATGTGACTAACCATAAAACTGCTTGATATAATGACATTGTGGTTCAAATCATAACGTGTTCCTTGTGACCAAACTCCGATAATGATCACGAATAGGTTTGCATGTGGTCTGTGTTCAGAGAGCAACTTCTTTTTTATCAGCTAATAATGTTGCAATTAAATATATCAATAATTATGTCTGCTTCAGTGATAATATTAATGTACGTGCACCATCTTGTTTTGCAGCTGGACAAATTCAGATCAGTGGCGATACAAAAATAATCCTAGATCGAGTTGGAAATTTCGTTACCAAACTTAGAGGAGAAATCCATTTCAAGGTATGCATTTATTTTTAACTTTAATAACATCGAAAGACCGTACCATTGGCATACATTCGCATATGAGTTTAGTATTATTTCTAATTTTTGCAAATGCCTACTAAGAAATTCTGGGTTCAGTAAGTCAGAGCCCGTTTTTTTTGCACTTCTCTTTATACCGAATGATAGGGAATCAGTTAAATTGTTCGCTGACGTTAATATTGTTTCCTCCGCACGGATGCCAATTTTCTGTGTTAAATGGAATAATGATGGTAATAGAAAATGAACCTCTTTTGTTATGATTAGAATGTGCGACATAATTGTTTTAATTCAAGAACCATGACTGTTGGGTTTCGTCCACAGGGCAAAGGAACACAGATCACGTACTGGCTAGTCGGAGAAGGTCTAGGCAATGAACAAAGCTTATTGCCCGAATGCTTTGACCGCAACAAATGAAGAGTTCACGGAGCGTATACAGGAGACTCTGGAGCGATTGTAAATGCCTCGAATTGAGCGTGCTCGAGTAAGAAGTTACCACACCCGGTAGATTCAGAACAGGAGCATTCCATAACAATCCAATCCAATATTTATTTACATGCTCATATACCACGAAGGTTTCAAGCATGTCTGTCCTGGGCATAATCTCTGGCCTTTGCCAGTGACTAAGTCCAGGACAGAAAAGGGTGGGGGATAAGTTTGAAGTGGGCAGATTTTGGAATAAAAATTTAGTTGTGTCCAGCGACTGCGCGGACCGACTAGTAGACACCGAAAATGGGCCGTGTTCTGACTGGCTGAATTTCGATTCCTTCGGGTCTAACTAGAAAAAGCTAAAGTCTACGGAGAGTAACTGCTCCTAACATCATGTCCGGACTAAGAATTTAAACCCAAAAATAAGTTTGACTGCTCGGCCAAAAAGGTTTTAAGGTGATTTGAGCAATTGAACGGGCGCCAAAGTAAATTGCGTTGGACTATTTATAAAAAAATAAACATAAAGATTTTGAAGCTCGATCGAAAACGTTTAAAGTCCAACTAAGCCCAAAAAGGAGGATACCTGTCCTAGTTAAGGTTGGTTTTTCGGGGATCTTGGAGCTTTTCGGAGTTGCGGCAGCCGATCTTTCCGCTGGCTTAGAGCCTGTACCACCGTGGAGTAGCCGGGGCCGCAGACTGCTCTGAGCATCTTGTGGAGAGACCTGTTGTCAATCTTCCAGAACAAGACGCACTGTCTGTATGTCTGCTCCCTCCGATGGGTCACGACTACTCCCGGCGTACTTCCGAAGGTCTTCTGATGGATTTCGAAGAAGCTGCCGTCCTCCATGGGCTTCCAGTCGATGTTTGCGTATCCTCCCTGGAGTTTTGCTGGTTGAGAGGTGTCCCCTTGCATATATGGGTGGAGCTGATGTCGGAGTCCACCCAGGGCCAGGCTCCATTCGTCCTCGTCCTCGTCCTCGTCCTCATTCTCTTCCTCTAGTAGGGGGACGGCTTCAGGCGGCGGCTTGGTCTTTGCTGGTTGGGTGGTCGGTGATGACGCCTTCCTTTTTGGTGCCGCCACCGCAACAAATCCTGGTGACGACTCAACGGGAGCGGTCGTTAGAGTTGACCGCTGCACCGGAGTCGCCAGTTTTGGAGTGGAGGTCCATTTTGGTGGTGTCCTACTGGCCGGCTTGCACATCGCGATGTCCATTACCGAGTAGGGCGGATCCGGGGATGCAGGTGCCGATGGCAGTCGCCTCCTCTCCGGAGAACTCGGTGGGGGCGGCGACGCAGAAGGGACCGCCACTGGCGGTTGAGCCGCCAGCTTTGTCCCCTCCTGAGCCGTCCCCAGCACGGGTTTCTTCCTTCTCCTTCCTCTTCCCGTTCCTCCGGTCCTCTTCTTTGGAGGCGGGTCTCCATATATCAAGGACACGGTCGCCCGTGACCCGGTATAGGTGACCCGAAACTCCAAAAGGGATCCAAAGTTGGCTATCAGTCCCCCCAGGTGGGGGGGGGGGGGTAAATCGAGAGCGCACTGACACACGTCTAGTCTCATCGAGAGTCAACTGGAGAAAAAAGCATTCCATAACAATCAATATTACCAACACTGTGTTTACAAGACGTATTTAGTTAACTCTTTATGTACGTCATTTAAAGTCATTGATCCTAGTGCTTTAGGTACGTGCTATTTATGTTTCACATAACATACACTTTGGTCTGCTAGAAACACCAGGACAACCAAAACCACAATAGATTCACCAAACATTTAGTCACGAAGTGGTAAATGATTCGTGACTGAACTTTTATAAAATAATTTCTCATATTTTTATCACGTGAAATATAATATTAATAATAAAAAGGATTTGTCAAATACAAGACTTTTATCATTTAAATTAAAGAAGTTTGCGATGATATTTAGTGTGTTTTAATATTTGTTGTTGTTTAATGTGTAACACCACATGAGGAGAAAAAAGATGCTGCATGTTTGACATGAACAAAGATGCCTTCTGATTTATTATTTGAAAAACAGATTTCTGTTTCTAATATTTTCTTAATGTTTTTCTTAATTATCACTAGACATAAAATAAAGTCATTTGGCTCAGACGTGTATTGTTTGGCGCCTTTTGTTTCACTTGTTTAACTATCAGCAATCACATTTCCTCCTAATTTCTCTAAAATGGTATTGTAAATTTTATCTAAAATCGAATGTACTTACGTCAAAGAGCTATTTTCTGTAATCTATGTTCACCGCCCATTTTTCAGGATATATTTGTTATCGCGAACAAGTATATTCTTGACACATTGACATAAAATATAATTGTATACTTATCTTTACTAAGACAATGACAAATCAATTTGTAGCGTGTTGTTCGAGTGCCTGGACACAATTCCTGTAAATGGCTGGAAATATAACAACCTCTTTTACCACATAGTTCAGTGTACAGGATATTGACTGGTATTGAATAAAAACACGAGGGGTTGAAGACAGAACGTGTTGTTGGTGATATAACGATGGGTTATAATTCAGTGTTTGAGGGGGTTAATACAGAAAGTAGTGTTGGTGATATGATGGTGGGTTGTAATTCAGTTGTTGCTGGGGTGTGAATACAGAAAGTGGTGTTGGTGATATGATGGTGGGTTGTAATTTACTTGTTGCCGGGGGGTGAATACAGAAAGTGGTGTTGATGATATGACGGTGGGTTGTAATTCACTTGTTGCTGAGGGGGGGGGGGGGATTGAATACAGAAAGTAGTGTTGGTGATATGATGGTGGGTTGTAATTCACTTGTTGCCGGGGGGGTGAATACAAAAAGTGGTGTTGGTGATATGACGGTGGGTTGTAATTCACTTGTTGCTGAAGGGGGGGGGGGGGGTTGAATACAGAAAGTAGTGTTGGTGATATGATGGTGGGTTGTAATTCAGTTGTTGCGGGGGGAGGGGTGAATACAGAAAGTGGTGTTGGTGATATGATGGTGGGTTGTAATTCAGTTGTTGCGGGGGGAGGGGTGAATACAGAAAGTGGTGTTGGTGATATGATGGTGGGTTGTAATTCAGTTGTTGCGGGGGGAGGGGTGAATACAGAAAGTGGTGTTGGTGATATGATGGTGGGTTGTAATTCAGTTGTTGCGGGGGGAGGGGTGAATACAGAAAGTGGTGTTGGTGATATGATGGTGGGTTGTAATTCAGTTGTTGCGGGGGGAGGGGTGTGAATACAGAAAGTAGTGTTGGTGATATGATGGTGAGTTGTAATTCAGTTGTTGCGGGGGGAGGGGTGAATACAGAAAGTGGTGTTGGTGATATGATGGTGGGTTGTAATTCAGTTGTTGCGGGGGGAGGGGTGAATACAGAAAGTAGTGTTGGTGATATGATGGTGAGTTGTAATTCAGTTGTTGCTGGGGGAGGGGTGAATACAAAAAGTGGTGTTGGTGATATGATGGTGGGTTATAATTCACTTGTTGCCGGGGGGGGTTAATACAGAACGTGGTGTTGGTGACTGAGCCTCTGTACACTGGTTTGCGAAATGTCCATATGTATGTCATTGTTATTTTGCATTGTTTAACGGGAATAACACGACTGTATCGAGCATGAATTAAAATATAAAAATGAGTTGCTCATCACGTGTTTTTGTTTTGTGTTGTCTGTAAGTTTGTTAAACACATTCTGTTCTAATAAAGCCAGATGTTTATATACCGTCTCGCACTATTTTGTTTTAAAAGCCACAATAATATAACCATGTATTGCTTCGTTTCGTTTCAACATAATGTTCGTGCGGGTTGCCTGGGCACACCGCGATTCTCCGGATATGTCTTTGTGTTATGGGTCAGTGAACGAGGTCCGTGTAGACCCGTGGAAGTTCACCGTGTATTGCTTGCAGTGTTATACTGGCTACTTCTGGTGGGGGCCGTTACCATAGTTTGTTATATTATGTGAAAAACAAGCATTCTGAGAGTACTTCTTGCACAATACCGAGTCCAATACATTTTCATATGTCCTAAATTCAAGAATCATAACTCTGTCAAACTTTTTTGTTTAACGACACTACTAGACCACATTGGTTTATTAATCATCGACTATTGGATGTGAAACATCGCAATTTTGACACATTTGTTCTTTAGTTGCAAGGGATATTTTATATGCACCATCTCACAGACAGCACATACCACGGCCTTTGATATACCATTCGTGGTACAATGACTGGAACGAGAAATAGCCCAATGGCCCCATCGACGGGGATCGATCCCAAACCGACTGTAACTGAACAGGATAAAGCTGTACAAAACATTGTAATTTAGTATCTTCAGACATTGCGAACAGAAGTCCGGAAAACTATATAAAGGTCAGACGGACGCATAGAGAGACAGTTAGACGGACAGACAGGGAGAGACAGACAGGCCGACAGACGGACCGACAGACAGACTGACAGACAGAGACGAACCTTTTATTCCCCTCCATTTAGACGCATGGGAAATTAATAATCATGACTAAATCACTTAACTGAAATATATTGTGTATTTGCATTCTATGCCAGATAAATCATATATTTAGGGCGAAAATAGTGGCCATTTTGATTTTCGACCATAAAAAATAGCACCAACGGGAAACTTTGGGTATTTTAACATGTTGTTACTTACTACATAAGAGAACTATTCTGAACAAAATCAGTTTAGTATTTCCGGTGTCCCAGTTTCAGATTCCTCCCGTATTCAAGTTACTCCCCGGTAATTTGAACCTAGTTTCAGATTACCGGGGGTTGTTTGAACCTAGTTTCAGATTACCGGGGGTTGTTTGAACCTAGGTTCAGATTACCCCCGGGGTAGTTTGAACCTAGTTTCAAGCTACCCCCCCCCCCCCCCACTTAGTTTCAAACGACACCCCGGGGGTAGCCTGAAACTGGGGGGTAACTTGCACATATATGGTAGTTTCAAATTACCCCAAGTTTTGGATTAACCCATTTAATATCTCAAACAAGACGGCGATTCATGAACGTGTTGTGAATTAGACTAATTTTATATAGTGATATTTCCTGGGGAGAAAAATGGTGAGTGACTGAATCATTGTTTAACGTCCGTGTATATACACAGACGACGTGATGTCGACGCAGGAAGGGGCTATACGTAAAATATAATAGGACAGACATATTATGTGTTCTATTATTTACGTATTGACTATTAACAGTTTATATCTGAACGTAGGTAGTAGTATACAAGAAATAGAGATTATTACACGAGCGGGTGTCATACTGATTTTACGAAACGAGGGACAGATTTCTTTGTATGAAATATGTGTTCGTGTAATATGAATTTTCATATTTTATAGGAATACTTAATATATATATCAACGTTTCGATGTAAAAATATACCCTATTTGTGAAAATTTACTGGTTGTTGGGTGGGGGTAATTTGAAACTACGGGGGGTACTTTGAACCTAGGTTCGAATTACCCGGGGGGTAACCTGAACCGGGGGGTAATTTGAACCTATTACACCGGATCAAACCCTAATGCTCCTGGTCAACTAGTTTTAAATCCGAAACCAGTCGTTATTGCGTTTGTATTTGTGCTAAACATATTCTGCTGTTCCGTGACCATTGTTCATTAAATGTACAGTTCCAGCGTACATACAATTACTTTGAAATATATTGCGTTTTTCAGTCTTTCAATACTGCCACGCCCTCCAGATTCGATTTCAAGGTTGAAATGACGAAATGACATCAGATTGAAAATATAACCTCATAAAACAATTCTACAACACGTTTAGTTGAAATATACCGGCCTCGGTGGTGGTATGGTTAAGCCATCAGACATAAGGCCGATAGGCACAGGGTTCGCAGCCCGGTACCGGCTCCCACCCAGAGCGAGTTTTAACGACTCAGTGCATAGGTGTAAGACTACTACATCCTCTTCTCTCTCACTAACCACTAATATCTAGCACACTGTTCTGGACAGACAGCCCAGATAGCTGAGGTGTGTGCCCAGGATAGCGTGCTTGAATCTTAATTGAAAATAATTTAAAAGAAAGAAAGAAAAGTTGAAATAGATAACTCATTTATTATTCTATCACAGTTATTTCAAGGGTTTTAATACGGTCTTTATGAATTTGAAAATAACCTCAAATTGCAAAATAAAGTCGCCTAAATACTGTACATCCTCGTTTTAATGTAAATAGATATATCTTTTTATAAGTTAGCCCAGATATTTCAAACAGTTCTGCGGGGTGGGGGATTATCAATATAGTGGACAACGGTCACATTTGATTTAAATGTCCTCAGTTGCAAAATCAATCCCACCAGAAAAGAAAATTAAGCCAGTGATTCATTTCATTTCAACAACTTATTTTCGTGCTTATATCCAACTAAGGTTCAAGCACGCTGCCCTGGGCACACACCTCAGCTATTTGGGCTGTCTGTCCAGGACAGTGTGTTAATTGTTAGTGAGAGAGAAGAGGGTGTACTGGCCGTACACCTATCATTGAGTCGTTAAAACTCGCTCTGGGTGGGTACCGGTACCGGGCTGCGAACCCTGTACCTACCAGCCTTATGTTCGATGGCTTAACCACGACGTCACCGATGCCGGTATATTTTAACTAAACGGATTGCAGAATTGTTTGATGTCATTTCGTCATTTTTACCTTTCTGGAGGGCGTGGTAGTAGCCACTGGTCAAAATGCTGGTAGATACTAGAATAACGTTTCGGTACTGGCTCCAACCCAGAGTACATTTTAACTGATCAATATGGAGGGGGGAGGTGTTTAAACAATGGCAGAGGGAATTCGCCGCTACCATATACCCTACTCCTACAGCAGACGAGCATCATCTGGTATACTGTGTACTTCAGACAGAACAGAACAGAAGAAAAATCGACGGGTCCAACGACGGTGATTCATTTAAGCAGGCACCTAAGATAATAAAATAGAAAGTGGCCAAAATTATATTTGCATATTTATACACCATAACGTTCATATCTGGGTCAATATAAAAAATGGTAACATTTTTGTGGGGAGTCGGGGAAATGCGGAGAAAGAAAAAAATATATTCAGTGCAAACACATTAAGGTTGTACTATACCAAATAAAATCCCACAGGCGACCATATTAATGTTTGTGTTTAAAAACACTATATGCAATATATCAACCAAACTATGACCCATAAATATCAGTACTACAATTGGGACCTCTACCTCAAAGTATTAACTGAAAATGGTATCTTTCATGGCTCATTTTCGGTATAACCAGATGTTTTTACAACACCACTAGTTTTCTTTACAGGTACCCTACACATGTTTCAAGCACAAGGCTGCTTGACAGAGTGCTACTAGATGAAATAAAATGGCATAATTGTTTTGCCCAGATGAAACGTTTTTTTTTTACATCCAACACACTCACATTTATTACCAATCACAGGACTTGTGGTGTTAACGTCTCTATCAAAAGTTCTGCACCTCGAACTTTGAACCAGACGGAAGTTATTTGGTTTAGTACTACCTTAACAGTATGAACGCTGTATGGACAGTAACACTTTTTGTGTAGACAAGGTCAAGAACAATTATAGAATGCCTAGTTGGTACATAGTGTGTTCTTAGACAAAATAATTTCCTTACATTCTTTAAAAGTTTATTTCTAAGTTTGACATATCCAAACACAGTAACAGTATGGACACTCAAAACTTGTAAGAAATAAATCCTCTTAATGACTTGTATCGTGTGGTCCAAGATACTGATTTAATGCTACATTCAAATGATAGAATGGAAGTGGAAGATCCCTTGTAGAACGTACATTAAGAACACGTTCAAGGAGTATCAACTATGAAACTATTAGTATGCTGGTAACATGGTATGTAAGGGACACGCATATTTATTTTTAAATTCCTAAACTATAATTATCAAAATAAAATTTTAATAACGCATAATGCTTATTGAATATATCATGAGCAATCCACAGAAAAACGTTGAACAATAACAGATTTTTAAATAAAAATCCCAACTTTATCTTAGTTACCTCTTACAAGGACTTAAGACGTTTTGGCATACTTTCTGAAATAAAATACTCATTTTATTTTACCTAATGTCTCTAATATACTTTAAATGTATGTATTTGCATGCATTTGCCATAGTAATATTTTATAATGTTTGTTGGTTGGGGTTTTTTGTGTGTTTGTTTTTTTTTTTGGGGGGGGGGGGGGGGGTGGGGGGGTTTGTGGGGGGGGGGGGTGTATTAAATATATTAATAAACTTTAGAGCCAGGACCAAAAATGTTACCAATTTTGATATTGACCCATCTCACAATGGAAAAGGGTAGAGTTGAGACCTCATATTTTCTAGACTTCATTAATCATTGTGAAGGAGGGTTAGTGAGCCACACAACAATGTCTACAAGACGATGGATATGACGAAGAATGAAAAGATGTTTCACAGAGACGACGATGCCAGGCTATTATTGTGATAAGAGGTTCTCACACACAATTCACATCACTACATACATCTGGCGTAAAGGGACGTGCTTAATTCCTTAGTGTGTTCCTAATCTGTATCGGCCTTCACTTGTGATCGGTAAAAATAAAGGGCCATACAATTTCCCCCATGTATTAAACGTTTACTCGTTGCACATGTACTATTTGGTGATTAATGTGCCACATAGTAATCCTGGGGTCTGGAATTCATCTCTCATAGCAGTCGCTGTAATCTGATTTTATCCGGCAGGGTTACTTGCATCGTATGATCAAATCATCCCATTCTTTGATTGATTGTTTCCCTTCCCAATCAGTGCACCACGACAAAGGCCATGGTATATGCTGTCCTGCCTGTGGAAAAGTGCATATAAAATATCCCTTGCTACTAATAGAACAAATATGTAGCGGATTTTCTCTCTAACACTGTCTGTCAGAATTACCAAATGTTTGACATTCAGTAGCAGATGATTAATAAATCAACATGCTCTTGTGGTGGTGTTATACAAAACAAACTAATTCTTCAATGTTCATTTTGAATACTGTAATACAAAAGCTGTACAAAGTTAAAAAATCAAAACAAAAACAAGAAGACAAATACAAATTAAGTAAAATATATGTATATTTCACATATGTACACACTTTTTAAAATACTTAACAGGAAGCTTTGAACACAAAATTCAGAATTCCTATATTTGATGAGCATGCCATAGGCTAAACACAGTTGTTCAAAGCATAGTTACATTTAACACTGTGTTATCCCAATATTTTCCTTTTAATTGCGTGTACACAAGAACAAAATAAACTTTAATTTTTATTGTGTATGTTGTTCTAAATCAACTTTCAACATTATCTTTTCAATTATTATTTGTACTGATTCAGTTCTTGCTTTTGAAAATGTTAAGCTAACTAAAGTTTGAACAACTGTCCCGTGATGTAGATCATATAGATCGGACTTTAAAGTTTTAGACCTTCGTTCAAAATTTTATATCGAAATTACTTCTTTTTTTTTTCTTCTTTTTTTTTTTTCTTTTTTTTTTCATTGTCCCAGAAGAATACGACTTTCTTTTTTTAATATTATTAAATAGTCCGATCCTCTCTTCTTTCTCTTATTTATTTTTGCACTGTCCTTCTAAAATGCTCCAAATTATATAAATATTCGGCCAAGCAGTCAATTCTTTTTTATTTTTGGCTTGTAAACGTTTTATTTTTTATTTTTTTAATTCTATTAGCATTTTAACTAATTGCTATTTTCAAAATACTGTCCATTTCCAACTCTACGTCCCCCCCCCCCCCCCCCCCCTTCTATCCCGGACCCAGTCACTGAAGTCAGGTATTGTGCCCTGGAGAGACGTGCTTGAACCATAATTGGATATAGTCATGTTAATATGTTATCCAATCCAACCCCAGATGTTCTGTGTTATATTCACTGGTCGTCTTAGTGTTCGTCTAAGACACGTGGTTGTACTGACGTCACGTGTGCCTTGACATTCTAATAGTTACTCTCATAGTTCATTCTGTTTACGTAACAATCATATTTTCTGCATATACAACAATATTAACTAGCATAAAACCGTTCAAACTTGCAAAAAAAGATCATAAAATAGGCAGTCTCAAACACAAACATCAATACATTTTAGAAGATATCAGTACGGTATACTTTACAACTTACATTAATAACTACTATTTGAGAAGTGCATTATCTACAGGTGAATATAGAATTAATTACTGTTCAAAATAAGTAGGGGATATTCGAAATCAATAAGTAGGATATATTCGAAATCAGTAAGTAGGAGATATTCGAAATCAGTAAGTAGGAGATATTCGAAATCAATAAGTAGGAGATATTCGAAATTAGTAAGTACATGTAGGATATATTCGAAATCAATAAGTAGGAGATATTCGAAATCAAGAAGTAGGAGATATTCGAAATTAGTAAGTACATGTAGGATATATTTGAAATCAATAAGTAGGAGATATTTGAAATCAGTAAGTAGGAGATATTCGAAATCAATAAGTAGGAGATATTCGAAATCAGTAAGTAGGAGATATTCGAAATCAATAAGTAGGAGATATTCGAAATCAGTAAGTAGAAGATATTCCAAATCAGTAAGTAGGATATATTCCAAATCAGTAAGTAGGAGATATTCCAAATCAATAATTAAGAGATATTCGAAACCAGTTTGTTGAACGAAACAAGATAAAATATAACACCAGGAGCATTATGCACGACTTTTCTACTGAACGCACTTCCAAACGCAGCCGTTCGTACAAATGCGAATCACGTGAGCACATGTTGCACGTGCTATGTGTGAAACTCTGAATTAAACACTTTGTGGACACGATATAGAATGACTCAAAATGTGGACTTCGGCCTCGTTTAGGCCATCCGAGGGCCACATCTCCAGTCCCTAATCGCCTCATCTGTACCTACACTTCAAGAAATCGAGGCCAATCTCACATAGCCAAACACATTCATGAGTGAGAGTCCTTGTGGTTTTGTAATAATTGCTATAAAAGCATATATAATAAACAAACTCCATTATTTAATGCTATATTTGAATATACCTTACTTATTTTGAACAGTAGTATGTGTATGTACATATATATACATGTCCTTCTAAAATGTTCCAAATTATATATATTTTTTGTTTTTTAGTTTGTTTTGTTGTTGTTGTTTGTTGTTATATTTTTGTTGGTTTTTTATTGGGGTTTTTGTGGGGGGGGGGTTGGGGGAGGGGGGTTGGCCGAGCAGTCAATTCCTTTTTTTTTATATTTGGCTTGTTCACATTTAAAAAAAAAAAAACTTTTAACTTTTTCACTTATTGCTATTCCAAATCTGGCCATTTCCAACTCAATTCCCCCACCCCCTTCTCTCCCGGGGATTGTGTCCGGGAAAGACGTGCTTGAACCCTTAACTGGATATGGGTACATAAATATGGTATCCTACACTACTATGAACAATTGTGCGATCCAATCAAATATTTCGTTTACAATGGCAAATATCAGGTACATTGTATGTTAATAACAAACATGTGTTATTTTTATTTAGTTTTGTAAGTGGTACACAGGTCTAGAAGTGCCTCTTTGTCTCACTGTAGAATACTCTATATCACTGTGCCTTATTTCTTGTTAACTGGTTAGATACACTCGTGCGAAATCAGCACCTATGAACCTTTAAAATATGTACTAGAGTAATCGTCTATGAGCCGAGACTCCAAATTTGACCAATTGGTACCATCCGAGGGCACCAAACTTAACTATACTTTTTTGATAGGTGTATGTATCTGGATCTCAAAACAGCATGATGGACTTTTCTGCAGAGTAGCTTAAGGTAAAAAAAAAATTTTAGTAGAGAGGTGGTATTTTTATAAAATTTTAATAACATTTTTCTGTATTAATCTGTTTATCAATATATAGATAGTTTTAATCGTACAAACTGAAATGCACTTATCAACATTCACCAGGAATTCATTTTGAACTATCTCCAGCTAATTAAGGCATCACAACATCATTGTAATCCAAGATGGCCGTCAATATATTAACAAATCGTACTTTATAACAAGGAAATCGTAATTTATCGCATTTTACATCAACTGGGAAGATATTTTAATCCAAGATGGTCATGAAAATGGCCGCCAACAGTAAGCAGTGGCCATATCTTACATTCTACATATATTCCCCAAAAAATAATTTATACTTCAAATACATGTTGTTGGGTTTTTTTCATACGGAAAGCATTTCAATTCTGGTAATCACTTATACAATACAGATACATTTTATCATTACATGAATCCAATATGTTAAGTATCACTTAAAACAATCATTTTGAAACCAACTGCTACGTTTTAAAGGTAAACCAATCCTTTGATATGGATGAAATAGTTCACAATGCCAACATTGCTGTGATAAATGGGCATATGCACGCAAGTCACCAGTTACTAGTGTTTATACGAATTATGTATTGTACACACATAACAGTTTGCATGTATTACATACAATATGTTTTATGCTAATATGCTGCATTTGATCCAAATACATAATCGTGAAGCATATCTCTACAGTCTTCAAAGTGACTAGATATTCTCTGTAGATAAAAAGAATGGACAAAACTGGCTTCTACGCTGTTATCAAGTATCTCCAACTGAATCCATGCAGCATTGGTATCAACCTTTAGAGATGAGGATCCTTCCTTTATCACTGTTAACAGTTAAGAGGTGGGCAGTGGAGTTCAAGAGCAGAATAGAGTGTCGAAAATTATCCAAGACCAGGGAAATCTTCAGCTGACACTACTAAAGAAAATGCTAATAAAATACAAGGATGCTCGAGACTCACCACACATCACATAGCCAATACAGCAGGCACTTCTCGTGAGACAGTTAAGGAATAAATTGGGTATAACAAATTTTTCAGCACGCTTGGTTCCAATACACCTAAGCACCTGCCGTTGTCATGGCTGCTTTGAATTTATTCATCATCCTCCGTAATCCACCAGGAGGAAACCTGCAACACTAGTGTGATCCAG
The DNA here is from genome assembly GCF_016097555.1 of Gigantopelta aegis. Lineage (NCBI taxonomy): Eukaryota > Metazoa > Mollusca > Gastropoda > Neomphalida > Peltospiridae > Gigantopelta > Gigantopelta aegis. The sequence continues at coordinate 26,401,579 of NC_054707.1, forward strand.
GCACTCGAGCATCGTTGGCAGCAGTGTGTAAACCGCGGAGGGGATTAAACTAATAACAACAAACTCCGTCAGCGTAATATATCATAGTTAGGCTTAGAACCTTTGAGTCATCGCTTATAGTTTTAGCATTCTCATGTTCCATCTCTATGTAACTGATATATACGTTATCCTTGCATTGTGTCAACCAAGACAATTTATCTAACATAATGTATAATCGTGTGACGCCAACCTTTGTCACCATAACATGCAAATTACTAGTATACCTGGAAATGATCGGCCATCACCAAATGAACTTAGTGGCTAATTATTACCAGGATTAAAATGATTGCACTGTTTTAGCATTTGTTCCATGACAGCTACAGTTTTCATTCAAAAGTTGGTATTGTTTATTGAAAGCTACACCGAATTATTTGCATAATTTCAGATATGCTTCTTCCGATTTCTGTCCAAATGATAGAGCTACTGGCAATGGGAAACAGCAATGAAAAAGGTTGCTTCTGATTTGATGACCCATGACCTTCCAGGCTGTAATAATGCTGCTATAATATAAAGGGTTACAAAAGCAAGAGTTACCAAAATTTGGCCTGAAGCATTTAAACCTGTTAAACCTGAGGACTTCGATGCTGATATGAACGAGTCACCAGGAATGCTACATTTATATGGTACAGACGTTGATTGGTGAAAATACGAAGCTTTAGGTCACTTCCACAAGTAACTATTCCACATGGAGCATAACCATGCACCCTCTGAAATGGTCCGATTCAGTGCAGCTCTTTAACCAAATTTAGCCCACTGGGTAATGTTGGTGTTCAAGGTGATGCATTTTATGTCTGTGCATTGTTAGGCCAACTAAGATTGGATGATGTATATTCAAAATCAATAATTTTTGCTAGGCAGCAATTCTTTTTTTATATTTGATATGGCAACTCGTTTTGGTAAAACAGTATACGTATAACGGAATAACCGGATTTATATACTAGACATTACAATCTTACGGAGAGAAAACTTGATGGACGAGTCTGACGAGGCAAATTGTCATGGTCAATAAAATGTAGTGATGAAGTACATATATATTATATATGTATGTATCCATTATCAAGAGACAGAAAATGGGAATGATAAAAACTGATTTCACAGTTTTTACCAAAACATCAGTTATAGACTACAACCTGCCCATTTATCGCAGCCAGATTGGCATTATAGACTTGGTCTATATGATGTAACATTTCTCCTAGATAGTTTAAAAAACGATTGGTAAACCCTTAAGACATAGAGGCCAGCATAAGAATTATTATTTTAGATGACATTTTAGAAAACTTTACTTGTAGATATAAATGTATTTTTAATGGATTGAACACCCTCAAAACTTAGCAATTGGTTTCAAAAAGATTGTTTCTGTTAATGAATATAACGCATTTCTTTGGTTTTGCAGCCATTTTGTTAACCATCTTGAATTCTGAAAAATACCCCCTATAAGACCATGTATTTGAAGTAAAAAATATTGTTTGGGGTAAAATAGAATGTAACATATAGCTACTTCTTACTTCTAACGACTATTTTCGGGGCCATCTTGGATTTAAGTGATAATGCAATATCTCAGAATATGTTGTAAACGTATTCCTTGGTGAATAAAAATACTCAATTCCTAACTTTACAGTCTTGCTATAGTTGATGTAAAATGAAATACATTTCAATGTTCTTGTTCTGACTACTATAGTGGTAGCCATCGTGGGTGTAAATAATGTTGGAATGTCTTGATTAGCTGGGAGTAGTTCATGAACATCAACAGTTTCGTCATTGTTAATAAAGTATTTGAGATGTTTCCAGTTCTGTTTTAACAGCCATCTTGGACGTCATCTTGAATATTTCAAAATGTTCAAGGATACCACATTACACCTCTCGGATCCTTAATCAGCACTTACGAAAGATACAAAAATCACAAAGAACATTGTGGGCACCGATCTACAAGGTTTATAAGTGCTTTAGAAAACACTAAAACACGAATTTATCAGATTTTTCGACCACCTGAATGATAAATGATAAAAAGTGTGATACCTAGGTAAAGCTACCTCATCGAAAAGTTCATCATTCGTTTTTGTTTTGTCCTGTGGTGTACTAAAACATGTATAACAGTTTTGTTTGGTGTCCTCTGATGGTCTGGCTGATGGACTATAAGTCGAGTTGGGTGGATTAGCTAATGTTAAAAAGAGCACACTCTGATACAAACATTACTGCAGCTTCAAATATAGATCGATGTTTATTACGGCCAGTTGCCCACAATATCTGTGGCAGCCCACCAATACACTTTACAACCAAAATGCAGTCAGATTATCATTAAACATGAAACACCGTGTTTCAGACTGTTTCTTGTCGTCTTTCACTAGGTTTGGTAACACCAGACAAGAAACCCAGCCATATAAGCTGTTGTTTGTCACCTCTTTTCACAGCGCCATGTTTTAAACAGTGTATTTCAATATTCAGTTTGTAAATGTTGTGTTGAGGCCAAACAAAATAAATTTCTGGTCTCTGGTCAGCACGCGCGTCAATTTTGACCTCGCGCATCAACATTTTTCTTTTTAATTTCCCGCGGTATGACGTCGATTTTTGCCGGGATTTTCTTGCTATGACGTAAAACCGCATTTGCAGCCAAAATGCGATCGCGCATGAACTAGCACGTGCATTCTGATTTCAAGTTGAATATGCTCCTTATTTCGGTATCAAATATACCAACATTTTCTGTGAAATTCATCTCATTGCCGCATCAATTCTGGAACTTTTCTTTTAAAAATGTGCCTAAAATACAAAACAAATACAATATTTCCACTTGTAGCGAATATCTGTTTTCTGTAGGTCTGTGGTACGAAACTGCTCAACAACTCTTACACCTGGAAGTAACAGACATCGATCTATTAGGCTCAGTTTTAGTCTAGTCTCAGCAACAAATTTAACTTTGATTGTAGTACCCTCCGTCCGCCGTGGTTATTATCATAAGTTCGTCTTCCAATTCCTTGGTCTTTTTCCTTCGTTGGTGTCGCGTCCACAGGTACGCTAAAATCCCTATAACAACCATACCAACGGCGATACCGCACGATATACCAATTATCAGCGGAATGAACCTATGTATAAGATTTTTAGGCTTACCCACACTGCTAAGAACTGTTGGTACGATATCGTTTCTAAATGTCGTTGTATTTGTTTCTTGTTTTGGTTCTTTGCTAGGCAAGGCATTGGAGCCGCTTGTTGTCTTGGCAGTTGGCCGTTTGGCAGTCGAGTATGACGCGGTTGTATTTGTATTAAAACTGGTTGTCATTGTATTATTTATTATAGACGATTTCGGTGATGTTGATGTGGATGTAGGTGCTGTCGTGGAGATTGCACGCGTTGTATTGGCATCGGGTGTACTGTCTTGGAACTGTTCTGTGGGCTCAGAAGTGCTGACGGATAACATCGTTGTGACATTAGCAGTGTCAGTGGTTTTGGTTGTCACATGATTTGTTGTTGTATAGAGTGTTGATTTATTCAAAATGGTGACCGTTGTAGTTTTCGTCTTTCCTGAAAGGGAATAAGTTGTAGACGTTGCTGAACCTGTTGCACTGCGCTTTTTTGTAGTTGCCGTTGTGGAAGTAATTACGGTTGTTAATGGTGTCGTCTTTGAAGTTGCTGATGTCGTAGTTGATGTTGTTTTCAGTGTCGTTGACTTCGACGTTGTTGGTGTTGATGGCACTGTTGACACTACTGTAGTTTTTATATTTGAGAAAGAAGTCGTAGTTGTACTTCGTTTTGTTGGGGTGGACGTCTGTGATGACGTAGATCCGAGAGAAGTGTTAGTTGTCACTAATGACTTAGTTATTTCGCTTGTCGATGGCATGTGCGTTGTAGCCGTTGTGTATGTTGTTGCTGCCGTAGTCGTTGTATCTGCAAGTAAGACACTAAGTAGTCGATTAAATCCTTTGAGACACACCTCAACATAGCTTGAACTCTTTTGAATGAAAACATTTTATTACATTTCAAATTGGATTGTACATTCATTATTCATCTGAGTATAGCCTTATTAATAGTTGTATATACTTACCTTCTGTGACACCCAATAGCCGATGTGTATTTTTGTGCTGGGTGTCGTTAAAAATTCATTCATTCATTCATTCATTCATTCATAGCCTTACTATATAAAACAATACGTTATTCATTTGATTAGAATCTTATTATACAGTACAATAATATACAATGCCAGTGACAATGACATATACACTATATGCAGCTCACCATGTAGTCTATAATATAATATGCAAGGCTGTTTTAACAGTTTCTGATCGTTCAGGTCGCTTCGCCAGTTTTTATTTGCACTGCCGACAGCCTGCTTTGTACTTACGTAACCCGATTTCGTGAATATCTTTTGCCCTCAGGTCCAGTCAATTACCGTACATACATCGAGTTAAATAGTGCATACAACGATAAATTTCATTAATTAAACCGTAATGGAGGTCGCTATAGTTGTCACTTAAATCAGAAGTGGCTATATGCACGACAGTCGTAAAAAGGGAATATGGGTTTTAAACCACATCGATATATTGGTTAATCCGTGTTTGTTGAGATTAGAAACGTGTACGGGTACGGGTACGTGTGGGTACAAGTGCAGTAAAACATCTGCTATCCAATAAGAAATCAACACAATTCCAGATCAGAAGTAAAGAGAAGTGGATGTTTATTTGCAACTGCTGCCTGTCATAGACAACGATGACGAAATTCTACTTTTGACGCAGGAATCTTTGGTGTCGGCAGTATTCAACCACAGCCGGCCTCGGTGGCGTCGTGGTTAGGCTCAATGAGTAGGTGTAAACCACTTGCACCGACCAGTGATCCATAACTGGTTCAACAAAGGTCATGGTTTGTGCTATCCTGCCTGTGGGAAGCGTAAATAAAAGATCCCTTGCTGCCTGTCGTAAAAGAGTAGCCTATGTGGCGAAAGCGGGTTTCCTCTAAAAAAAACAGTGTCAGAATGACCATATGTTTGACGTCCAATAGCCGATGATAAGATAAAAAAAAAACCCATCAATGTGCTCTAGTGGCGTCGTTAAATAAAACAAACAAACTTTATTCAACCACACTTTTAATTTAGCAACTTTGACAGAAGATAAGTGCTGGACAATGTTCCGATTTAAAAAGAACCATATAAATCCATTCGGAGCGCTCTCGGTATTCCTGACAAAGTAATCTGTAAAAATGGAACTGTACTTTCGGGCACAGAAAGTCTTTGCATTTTACTTCTAAGATTTGCCTACCCAAATTAGATTACAAGATTTGTCCCCGGTGTTTGACAGGCCAGCGTATAAACTTTCATACATATTGAATGAAATACTGAACATGCTTTATGAGGAGCATTCTAATCTTCTAACTGATCTCAAACAAAATTGGTTAAGAGCTAATCATGTGCTTCAATATTCCATAGCTATTTCTGAAAGTGGGGCTCCACTTGATAACTGTTGGGGATTCAAAGATGGAACGGTTAGGCCAACATGTAGACCCAGTACAAATCAGCGCATTGTCTATAACGAACACATACGGGTACATGCATGAAAGTTCCGGATCGTCACGACACCAAGTGAGATGATCGCCAACGTGTATGACCAAGTGGAGAGTAAGCGGCATGATGCAGAAATGGTTCGTATGATCGGCATTTTTTGCATTTTTGGACAAGAAGGTCAGTCCTCTCCCTTGACCGTCTTCCATCCATTTGCATTTTGCCGTTCTTTGATAATACAGTTGCTATATTAGGCCATTTTGTTCTTTCTGAAGACGAATGTTATCTGCTGGCTTAAGTCTTATCTTAATTTTTCTATTAACCATTGCATCTGAAAAACGAAAGAAAAGGGAACTCATATCGTTTAACAGTTTATCTATGTATTCTGATTATAAAATATTTATGTTATATCAGTCAGCGGCTTGACTACTATAAATGTATATGTTATATTACTTAATGAAGCCACAATAAAATCACTGTTTGGAAATGGCAACCAACTGGTACTGAAGGAATAAACAATCCGTTACAAAAATCGAGTAAACAACACAAATAAATAAAAAAAAAAAAAAAAAATCAAGGATGCACCCAAATTCGAAGAGGGTGGGGACAATAACCAGGTTATCAATTGTATTTGGCCTAATACGATCGCAGATCCAGGAGAGACGCAGAGGGATGCAGCCCCCCACCCCACCCCCCACCCCCACCCCCACACACTTTTTTTTTGGCCGATGTTCCCAAAATTTGTCAAAAACTGTTGAAACATCTCTTTTCACTTCGCATTCACATCCCCCTCCTCCCAACCCGTGGATCTGTAGTTAGTAGGGTAATATATATATATATATATATATATATATATATATATATATATATATATATATATATATATATATATATATATAGATAGATAGATAGATAGATAGATAGATAGATAAATACCCAGCGTAAGACCATACCTCTATTCTGTTGAAATCAGATTATATTTGTATATGGGAATATTGGTACTTTAACTCAAATATATACCAAACATTCAGATATAGGACAGGTTAACAGGTGCGAGAAACGCGAGAGGCCTCAATTACGATGGTTTACGGATTAAATTCGCTAATTGCATATTATATAACTGCTACAAAAAGTATACTAATAGATTAAACGCTTTCGCTTTCACATTAATGTACATTTTCCATACACAATTCAACTTAATGAATTTTTTTTTTAAACCCACACGTAATTCACTTACTTGTAGCAGCCATTGTACACGTTTTTGTCAACGTGTAAACTTGTCGAGAAATCTTCTGACGCGCATAGCTTGATGACGTAATCCGTGGGTTTTTTAAATACACGTATCCGTACATGTACACGTATCTAATCTCAACCTCTCTTATGTTGGTTATTGGAACAACATTGGTCTAGAAATCGATTTTATATAACCTCCTAACCGACACCACAGAAAGACCATTGATGGTGAAATACAAATCACTATAACACTGTTTGAAACGAAATAAACATGTATTTATTTATTTGCTTATTTCTTTTTTATTTCAGAATTTTTGTGCATAATCATACAATATACATGTTTAAAAAAAAATGTCAAACCAGCATCCAATCTACAGTGGGTTAGTTGTTAGTTGGTTAGTTGTTAGTGAGAGAGAAGAGGGTGTAGTGGTCTTACACCTACCCATTGATCCCTTAAGAACTCGCTCTAGGTGGGAGCCGGTACCGGGCTGCGAACCCTGTACCTACCAGCCTGTGGCTTAACTTTCATTTTCCGTTGCCAACGGAACAAATATATAAAGCAAAAGGCATTGTCAAAAATGAGGAAAGATGCCTATAATAAATAGACAATTTCATGGTGTTTTACGAATACGATTTTTATGTCAACTCGTGGTGTGTGTATAACATACATGTATTTTCACTCATTGCTTCGCAATTCGTGAAAATATGGTTTTCACACATCACTCGGTGACATAAAAATCGTATTCGAAAAAACCCATGAAATATCCTCTAAATACTTGATATAATGGCTCAGTGGGAAGTGAGAGGGGAAAACACACACAACACAACACAACACAACACAGTACACACAAATACACACAAACACATGCATACACACATTAATTAAAAAACACAAAACACCAGTAAGAAAAGGCCTTTTAATGGGACGGGAAGTTTATTTGTGGTTTTTATACCTTAAAAACCACAATGAACTCCCGTCCCATTATATAGAGGTGCCATGCTACATGTATACACATGATATATAAACTATATAAACACATGCCAGTCCATGAATGAATGAATGTTTAACGACACCCCAGCACGAAAAATACATCGGCTATTGGGTGTCAAACTATGGTAAATGCAAAACAAATTTGTTGATCAACATAAATATAAAAATTAAAGAGTCAAACATGCCAGTCCAAGTCAGAACTGCCAAACAATGTAAACAAAACAAGCTAAAGTTAGTATATAGAGAATAATACATGAGTGGCTGTTAGATACCATTTATCTCACAATGAGTTGTTTTCAAATGTATCTAACGAGTGAAAGCGAGTTTCATACGTTTTTAAACAAAGAGTTGCGAGATAAATGGTATCTTACGGACAGGAATGTCTTATTCTATTTCTTACATATCCTTAAAAACAAGTTTTAAGCAAATTTTAACATCTTTTTCGACTAAAAGTTATTTACAGCCGTTGCATTTGTAGCTGACTTACGCGTCACAGACACATGAAAGCCAGGTTAAATAAACGTCACAGTCTAATCAATTTTCATCGTGCTGGTTTTTTATTGGACGTATGGCATTGGTGACCTAGTCATCACCTAGGAGCTGCTAGTCGTATGTCTTGAAATTGTTAACACATGTACGTGTACATGTACAAGTATGTGTAATCATAAATAACACGTGGTGTTCTTACCACCGGGTGTGTAAGAAAATTATTTAGTAGATTATGACACACAGATCAAAACTTTACAAACTTATTACAGTTGCAATTGCTCAGGGCAATATTTTTGTAATATCATAGTATAGTGCCAACTCCTTTTGGATCCATGTAACATTTGGAATTAAACATTCCAATGACGTTAGTTATCAATATGTTTACATTCATAGGATCATTACCAAATAGGGTTAATCCTATCACATCCCCAAAATAAGTGTATCAAACTTGCTATTTTATGTTTACAAAAAGAACAAAGTGGTCACTGAATATATCCTTTGCTGTATAAGAACCTACTTATGAATTAGGCTATATTGAAACTGTATTCTCGGTGCAGCGAAATGGCACTGTATTTATCCAGTTCCAGTATTGTTTCTGATATATTTTCTTACTTATTTACTTACTTACTTACTTACTTAATTAATTAATAATTTTCACGTGTTTATTTATTTTAGTATTTATTTTACTATTGATTTACTTACTTATTTACTTAATTACTTGTTTATTTATTTATTTTCATGACTATTTATTTTAGTATTTATTTACTTACTTTTTTATTCTTGCTTACTTACTTATTTATTTTTATGACTATTTATTTTAGTATTTATTTAGTCATTTGCTCATTTATTTACTTAATTACTTACTTACGTGCTGATTTATTTCCATGTGTTTATTTATTTTTGTATTCATTTACGTTTTTACTTATTGACTTACTTATTTACTTAATTACTTACTTACTTACATATTTATTTTCATTAGTTTATTTATTTTAGTATTTATTTACTGACTTCTTGTCTGTTCTAACAGTATGTCAATTCTCGGTGTGTACAGCTGTCGATTTGGTTCACTGACCTTCAGAACAGTTGTAGAGGCGGATGTCGTCGATGGCGATGTCGCTGACGAAGGCGTCTTTCCGTGTACCGACGACGACGAGCTGCAAACAGACGGCTACAATCAGACCCATGCGCGCTAGTCGAAAAACTCATTGTCTACGCTTTTCATAATCAAAAATAAAATCTGATTTCATAAAATCTACACTAAATAATACTTTCACATATTGCTGGAATGAAAACGTAATGGTAAAGACATGCGGATGATGATGATTGTGATGATGATGATGATGATGATGATGATGGTGGTGGTGGTGGTGGTGGTGGTGGTGGTGATGATGATGATGATGATGATGAAAATTATGGTGATGAAAATTATGGTAACAAAGTAGATAATGATACCCATGGCATAATATCGATGACGACGATGCTGCTGCTGCTGCTGCTGCTGCTGCTGCTGCTGATGATGATGATGAAGATAATGGTGATGATGATGTGGTAGGTTTGGTGGAGGTGATGACCATTATAACAATTTATAAGTTCAACTGTAGTTTTGTGTTTTGTTTATCTGTTTGACATGGGTGGGGCATTTTTCGGAGGAGGGATTCCGTGCTTTGCAATCACTGTATACATTGGCAAGATATGATGACTAGATAAATCTCTATATTTTCGGTCACTGGCCAAAAATATAGGTCACGTGACATAAGCCCGACTCGACTCGAGTATTTCAGAGTAGATTTTCAATAAACATACTCTTTAAATTATTTGTTTAAGTACAATAAATACAAATAACTTTTAGTTTTGCGATAACAATACAAAACTTGTATATTTATTTATGAATTAGAATTTAGATGCGCCTTTTTAATGTGACAGAATGTAGCTAGCTTCTTACAAATAATGACGCCATGTATCTTGTATGACATCATACGGCAAAAGCCTTGCTAGGTTGACAATACTCGATTTGCGAACACAAAACTTGAATAAGTAATGATTTTCCGAATATTCCTGTAAGATTTAGGATAAAAGAAATAACTGGTTAATGTCTTAAGATATCGGCTTTATCCTGCTCAGGTTAATTGGCCAACGCAGCTCGGCAGAGCCTCGCTGCATTCGCCATTCTAACCTTCGCAGGATAAAGCCGATATCTTAAGACAATAACCAGTTATTCCATATATATATATATATATATATATATATAGAGAGAGAGAGAGAGAGAGAGAGAGAGAGAGAGAGAGAGAGAGAGAGAGAGAGAGAGAGAGAGAGAGAGAGAGAGAGAGAGAGAGATTATACGGATTGCACTACATCTCGTTTCCGTACTTGAAAGTCTTCGTTTTGCGACTCAATCTTGAACACTCCACGATGCCACTGGTTGCCTTGGTTACCAGCGACGTAGAAGTCCGGTGATATGTCATCTAAGGTGTCCATGCTAACAGGTTTGACATACACCTCCAGACTGCCAACAGCTGAAACAAGAACGCTAATATCATACTGATTGTTATTATAAACACAGATCATACAAAACGTGACTTTTGATAAACAATTAACATGCCTGTCTTTTACAGAACCGTTTACAGGTTTGTAAATAGATGATTTTTCAAATTTAACAGATGTTAGTGAGTTAATTATCAAGAGTTGTAACATTATACAAATATTTAACAGCTTTCCCTGCACCAACCTGACATCCTCGTCCTCTGCCGCTAATAAAGCTGGTCTGACCCACGGCACTAACAACCGCCGATATTATAAGAGTATAGTAGGTGCTTACAGGTGCCTCTTGAGAATGCCAGAAGTAACTACTGAACAAACTCCGAAGTGGAGAGACAAGGACTGGGATGTGGAGGTGGTGAGCGAAAGAACTTGAAACATAGGAGGAGTTGCCAGATCAGGAAGAAAAGAGATAGAATTCAAAGGTCAGAAAGGAAAGGGGGCATTTGGTGGGCATTTAACAGCTTATCGTAGCCTAGCATTGTGTTAATAACGGGTCATTACCGTATGCAAAACTAAAATTAAAGAACCCAGCTAATTTCACGTCGAACATGTAGTGCGGTAGCGTGCGTTATGTTGCTACATACCGTCCTCTCCGTCTGGTCCGAGCATGTGGTACCAAATCTCCACACACATCTCACTCAGCTTGGCGGGATACGCAGGGGAGATAAGCTTCGCCTTGTCGCCGCTGTTTCGTGGTGACGAACTCTCTATGAACATGTAGTGGCCTGTAAGGGCACCAGAAATTATGTAACAATATTTGTTTTGTTTCTATTAATTTTGTTGTCGTTGTTATTTAGTTTGGTTTTTGGTGGCGTTTTTGGTGGGGTTTTTTTTTTTACTGTTGTTGTTTCTTTGCTTGTTTGGGGGGTTGGTGGTTGGTTGCGGGAGTGCGGGGGTTGAGGGTGTGTGTCTCTCTTTGTTGAGTATTTTTCTTGTAGTTCATGTTGTTACATCGTTTTAAAATGTATTTGAAGAAGCTCGTATGTACTTAGAAGAAGCGATTTTTCAGTTTTGAATACTGCAGTATATGGTAGTAGATGGGATTACTACATGTGCAGTTTGGACTAGCGTCTGTGTAGTTTAGATTAATGTATATCCAGTTTAGACTAGCACACGTCCAGTTTAGACTAGTACACGTCCAGTTTGGACTAGCACACGTCCAGTTTATCCAGCGTACGAACGTCTGAGGCTAGTGCATGTCCAGTTTAGATTAACGCCCAAGCAATTCTGCTAGCGTATGCATAGCCTTGCGCGTGAAGTTTAGACTAGTGCATTACCAATATGGGCATGAACAGTTTGCATTAGCGCCTGAACAATTCATACTAATGCATAAGTAGTTTGGACTAGCGTATGAGCTTTGGTAACTAGCATAACATGAACAGTTTTGCTAACGTATCAGCGGTTTGAACAAGCATATAGGCAGGTTGGAGTAGCGTATAGGCAGTTTGGACTAGCGTGTAGGCAATTTGACTAATTTCTTTTAGCGTGTAGGCAGTTTGACTAATTTTTATTAGCGTATAGGCAGCTTGTATTAGCGTATAAGCAGTTTGTACTAGCGTATAGGCAGTTTGGACTATCGTATAGGCAGTCTGTACCAGCGTATGAGCAGTTTGGACTAGTGTATGAGAAGTTTGGACTAGCGTATGAGAAGTTTGGACTATCGTATGAGCAGTTTGTACTAGCGTATGGGCAGTTTGTACCAGCGTAGTGTCAGTTTGGTCTAGCGTATGAGCAGTTTGTACTATCGTATGAGCAGTTTGTACTAGCGTATTGTCAGTTTTAACTAGCGTATGAGCAGTTTGTACTAGCGTATGATCAGTTTGAATTAGCGTATGAGCAGTTTGGACTATCGTATGAGCAGTTTGTACTAGCTTATGAGCAGTTTGTACTAGCGTATAGGCAGTTTTGACTAGTGTATAGGCAGTTTGGAATAGCGTATGAGCAGTTTGGACTAGTCCATGAGCAGTTTGGGCTGGCGTATGAGCAATTTGGACTAGTGCATGAGCATTTTGGGCTGGCGTATGAGCAGTTTGGACTAGTGCATGAGCAGTATGAGCGTATGCTTTGATATAGGTACATGCCCGTAGGTCAATACTAAATCGCATTAAAAATTAACCTTGTTTAAACAAAACAAAATAAAACTCATTACCAAGTGATGCGTTCATAAACGTGTGATCGAACTGTGGGCCCGTATTCATCGTAGGCGTCACTCCTGATGTTCGTATCCAGTCAAAATCATCCTTGCTTCCTTGACTCCACCCACAAAGGTTGGAATCTTCAAAATCACACTTGAAACTCAAGCTGGCTGCAAGTAAACATTTAATTTATAGTAAACAAAGCTTGCCCCTCCTCCGCAATTGCATTTCCCCCTCCAGTGTCCATATTGGTTTGTTTAAAATCCAAACAAACGGCCTTGGTGGTTTTTTGGTTAAGTCATATACTGGATTCGCACCCCGATCTCAGCTCCTACCCAGGGTGAGGTTTAATGTCTCAGTGATAAGGTGTAGGATCACTACACTCACTTCGCTCTCTCACCAACCACTAACTGTGCGTCTCGTCTACACGTCATATCCTTACCTGTGAGTCTCATCTGCACGTCATATCTTTACATGTGTCTCGTCTACACGTCATGTCATTACCTGTGCGTTTTGTCAACTTGTCATATCCCTACCTGTGTGTCTCATCTACATGTCATATCCCTACCTACACGTCATATCCTTACATTTGAGCCTCATCTAAATGTCATATGCCTAATTACCTACACGTCATACCCCTACCTGTGCGTCTCATCTACACATCATATCCTTACATGTGTGTCGCATCTACACGTTATATCCTTACCTGCACACTCATTAACATGTAATATCTTTACCTGTGCGTCTCATCACGTTATATTCTTACCTGTGCGCTTTCAATAACACGTCATATCCTTACCTGTGCCTCTCAATTATATGTCATATGTTTACCTGTTATATCTTACCTGTGTCTCTCATCTACATGTCATATCCCTACCTGTGTATCTCATCTACACGTCATATCCCTACCTGTGTATCTCATCTACACGTCATATCCCTACCTACACGTCATATCTTTGCATGTGTGTCTCGTCTACATGTTATATCATTACTTGTGCGTTTTGTCAACTTGTCATATCCCTACCTGTGTGTCTCATCTATATATTATATTCATACCCGTGTTTCTCATCTACACGTCATATCCCTATCTATACGTCATATCCTTAAATTTGCACCTTATCTACACGTCATATCCCTATACTACCTACACGTCATGTCTTTACTCGTGTGTCTCATTTACACGTCATACCCCTACCTGAGCACGTTGGAGGGTCGTCACTCCATCTCTTTCCGTCGCATGTTATCACTTCCGGTCCAGATCTTTTCAGTCCAACTGCGCACTGGAATTTATACAATGCGCCGCTGAATGACTCGATGATTTGTGTGTTCGGTAAATTAGTAATGGGAGGGCATCCTCGTGCTAAATTAAAACAAAAACAAAAATAACAAGTTATGAAGTTGAATGGTGAAACAAATATGTAAACAGAACATTGATATTGTGCACGTCGAGTCTGATAATTTTAACGTCATGGCAACACCATACAAATTCTATGCGTTATTCATTACAGATTTGAAGCTATACTGTATGTAGAGAATAATACACGAGTGGCCGTTAGATACCATTTTCTCACAACGAGCTGTTTTAAAATGTATCTAACGAGCGAAAGCGAGTTTCATACGTTTGGCTTTTTGCCCAAATAGTAAACTGACCAAGCTAGTCTCATAATACTTTTAGAGCTTCATGATATACATGGTTGTACATGTTTACTTCAAGGAATGAACTAGCTAAGTATACAGCAATCATATACCCTATACCTATGTACAAGCCTTGAAATCACCATCATATGGTGCCTATAGCATTAAGAATGATTCCATTCTTAAGATAATAATGACATAGCCGTGTTTATGCCTTTGCAAACTGTTTGATTCATCAGTACGTCAATAATTTGTAAAGATAGTTTTATTCTGATATGCTCTGGTTCTGGTTCACAATTTGAAATACAATCGTCGGCTCGGAACAAGATGTACTGATAGCAGGCATATCTTTGAGATTGTTCATATTGAAATATCTGGTACTCATACGGAATTCGGTCCAACTTTGGATTTTCCATTTATTTGTGTTTGTCTGCCTTGTTAGCCTCCAAATGAGGTTATTTATTTTGTAACAATTTTAGCTAAATGTTTGGGGTTTTGTTTTATCATTGGTATGATCCATTACCAGTGACTGTGGTCTAACACATGCACCAGAAACATAAAATTTCAAACATTTGCTCCTCCAGTGAGAGCCACCTCCAGTCTATCAATGTTGTCCCAAAATAGATTCGTCTGTATCAGGCTAAATGGTGGTTGAAAACTATTGAAGTGCTAACTCGTGGTAGCCTCTAGTTGCAGAAGTCATACAATTTGTCTTCAGCAGGGAGCATGACACACCCTGTCCTGTTATTTTCAATGTCTAAATTAGTTCAACATAATTATGAAGGTAGTAATGCATTAATATTAAATTTTAGGAAACATATACAGCTGAATCACTTACCACTCCAGTGTATTAATGCAGTTAATAAATAGGTAAATTTGAATATAATAAAAATGTGTTGTTTTGATATTTTAAGTTGTGGATTCAACAGTATGTCTATTTGTGTGTGGCCATGTTATGATACGTTATTATCTTCCATGAACTCTGTACAAAGATACAATTTTAAACAATAATACCTTTGTAGTCATGGTTATATTACAAATATAACAATAAATATATGATCAATATGGGGTTTAAATCAATAACGTAGACTTTTAATCGGTTTTAGTCTAATGCGAGATCATATTAATGGCATCTCACCAACATACAACGTCAAATTAACTTCACATGCAAGACCTAAGTAGTATTTAGCAGCGTAATATAGATTTGTTTGCAATAAAATCCCTGAAACAGAACATTCGAGGATGTCAACCTACACTTACTATTGAGAAATGGTGGAAATTGCACTACGTAATGTAAAAATAAAAGTGTTACTTGAGACCCTAACCTTCTAGGGATGACACGATTGCTTCTATTTCTGAAATTCATTATTCCACTAACTTGCTCTTCTGTTATTTTTGCTTTGTCTAATGAATATTTTATAATGTGTTTTATTTAGTTACTGTTAACAAGTCCAATGCAATATTGCTGTTGAGGAAATAGGGGTAGGGTTGCAAAATATGTATTTACACAGAAAATCCTGCAACAATACTTTATTTGTAGGATGTAAATAATAACTGGATGTCCAAATGAGCGTCTATAATTAGAGCATTTAAAGAGAATATTTGAGGTGCTGAGCCTAAATTTTATGTTAAATTTCTACTGAAAAATAAAACTGTGTGAATTGTTTTTATAATGTTACAAAAAGTGTTATATGAGACCCTAATCCTCGAAGGATTTCAATATTGGTAACATATCGGAATTCTCCAATCAATTATCTCCCAATCCTCCAATTTTTTATTCTTAAATACTCTAACAAATATTTTACAATGCTGTCAATATGCTAGTCACCCTTTAGCAATTCTGTAAAAATATAACTGTCGTGAAAATGGGGGTAGGGTTACAAGACGGGTAGATACACACAGAAAATTGTGAGTCCCGCAATGCTATCATAAATTTTCCATCCTTATGGATGTAGGCCTTGACAAAAGTCTCTACGAGCATTCGTCTCCTCAGATGGTACTGACCGACCCCTTTGGCTCATTGACTATTACAGCCGTTGCACTTGTAGCTGACTTACGCGTCACAGACACATGAATGCCAGGTTAACTATACGTCACAGTGTAATCGATTTCCATCGTGTAGCTTTTCATTGTTGTAGTGCATTAATGATCTGGGGCCTAATTCACAAAGGTCTTTAGGCTCTGTTAGACAACAAAGCATCCTCTTTGCAAGTCTTTTAGCATTGCACTGCGAGATTGCAACGTTGTGAGAGTTTAGTGAATTAGGCCCCTGGTCTCACCTGAAAGTGTTAACTTGAAATAACATACATACTTGTGTTAACAACCCATGTGTTATCAAAAATAACGAATGGTGTTCTCACCAACGGGTGTGTAAGAACGTTTTTCTTACACACCCGTTGGTGAGGATATTATACGTTATTTTTTATAACACATACGTGTTAACACATATACCTGCGATAACAGTTTACAGACATACGACTGGTTGCATGTAGGTGATGACCAGGTCACCAATGTCATACCACCCAATGAAAAAGCACGGTAGAAATCGATCACTCTGTGACGTACAAGTTAACCTGAAATTGAATTGTCTGTGACGCACAGGTTAACTTTAAGCGCTAGGGCCGTACATAGGTTTTAGTTGGAAAAGGCGGTTAAATTTATTTTAAAACTGTTTTCTGAAGATATGTCAGAAATAAGAATTCTACATAAGTGTCCGTTAGATACCATTTACCTTACAACTCGTTCGATACGTTTTTAAACAAATCGTTGTGCGATAAACGGTATCTAACGGCCGCTCGTGTAGTAAGCACCGTTTTCTTTTCCCTTACAAGGTCATATCTGGTGCTACTACCACCACCACCCACACAAAAAAACAACCAACAAACAAACAAACAAAAACCAAAAAACGTACGCCTATTTACTAATTACTGTAAACTGATGGCAAGTGTGTTCTGTATTGTGATTAGTTAATTAAATTCTTTTTCCGGTGTCAAATGAAAATAACACCCAGAAAGTTAATGACGTCAGTAGAACGTTACGTCATTAGTAATTGGAGCAGGCGAACCTGACGATTCAAGGGTCTACCGTTATATTGTAGCCAGGTATTTGTTTTCAAAAAATGCCCAATATACAGTTAGTTCCGTAGAAAAACGATTCAGTTTATGATGGGCATAACCATATTGAGTTTTTAGATTTGCGGGTGTTATTGTCTATTTGATCCCGCAAATATCATTTTTGACCGAAGGAAAGTATATATATTTAAACTCTAAATGGATAATAATAGTTGGTACACTGGTGGCACCTAAGTCTGCGCACCTAAGCATTTGTGTTATATTTTAAAGTTAAAATCTTTCTTTTAAAATATGTTTCACCGCCATTGTACAATGGAACAATAAACGTGTTACTACTGAATGTTATTTTAATTTTAAAAGAATTTAAACTCATGTCATGAGCGCATGTTTAGTGGCACACCACCACCACCACTACCAGCCCCCCCCCCCCACCCCCCCCCCCCCCCCCCCCCCCCCCCCCCCCCCCCCCCCAGCCCCCCCCCCCACCCCCGCCCGTATTTACTGGCCTGCATGACGGCACATAAGCCTCCGCAGCAAACATTAAAACAGCCCACGTCTGTCGCTGATATTCACAGAAACAACAACAGGTATAGGATCCGACTTTTTGTAAGTTTTAAACAACACGCACTTCCTATTATAGTCCGTTTCAGAATTTTTTTAGATTGTGCATATGAGATAAATATAAATGATGTTCCATGCTCCTTAGTTTCGTAACATGAAATGACAATATAAAAAAGGCCAGTGTCAAACTTCATTATCATTATTCAACAAAAGTTGTCTGTTATTAACTGTGTAAATGATCACATTAGATCACATATGGTTCATTAGAAATATAGAACAATCAATGATAATTTTGAAACAGACTATAGCGAAAAATAGGCAGTGTAAGCTTGGTCGTCTGGCAGCCATGTTGCCGGTTGTGTCACTCGGAGGGAAATTCAAAGTATTGTGGATGTTTACGTTAACAGATAAGCACCATCCCACATAGTAGCACATACCACAGCCTTTGATGTACCACTCATGGTGCACTGGCTGGAACGAGAAATAGCCCAATGGGCCCACCGACGGGGACCGATCGAAGACCGACCGTGCAACAAGTGAACGCTTTACCACTGAGCTACGATGCGGCTAAATAACTTCATCTTTGAAGTGAATATCTTACCGATGCACAGTGGTGGGGGGTGACTCCACGTGGTTCCCTGCATACAGAAGGCGTACTTGGCTCCATATCGAGTGTAGCGTTTCCGGCAGCGAAAGTGAATCATTTTCCCCCTAGCACGGATTTTGATCCTCCCGTTCACCAGCGTAGGCCGAGTACAACCAGGTTTAACTGAAAACAATACACAGACATCTAAGTCACGAATAGCATAATTACAATATTTTATGGAATATGGCAGCAGCAGACATCTTGTGTTCTAGACCCGGATGTTGGAATTCCACAATAACAACCATTCATAGCCATGTGTCGTCTTCCTGGCTGATTTAGTTTTTTCATTCCATTTTCTCTATAGGGTGTGTACTACCAAATCAAAATCCATTGACGACTACCTAAAGCGTATCAATTGACATAAACACCACAGATATAAATACTACCACCCCTCACTCTTAAAATAAATCAGAAAACATTGGGGGTGAAGCTGCTCATTTCAGAGATAACGGATAGCGTCTATGACTACCCTAGCTCCGCATAAAATTTTAGAACTTTATTTTACAGGTACCTCTCACATGTTTCAAGCACAAGGCTAATTGACACAGTGGTACTAGATGAAATAAAATTGCATACACTGTTTGCCTAGATGAAACTATTTTTTACACCCAACACACTCACATTTATTACCAATCACAGGACTTGTGGTATTAACTTCTCTGTCAAAAGTTCGCGTGCACCTCGAACTTTGACCCAGCTGGAAGTTATTTGGTTAATATATGCTTTGTTGGACTGAAAATATTTAATTTGTTGGTAGTAAACTGAAAGGTGTTAAAATTAGTAATCTATGGTGCTTTAGAAACTGTTAATCACATTTATTGAAGATTTTTTCAACCCAGAATATAAACATGAATACAAGACAAATTTATCATCGTGTGTTTTAAGTTCTTCGAGTGAAACCAGTATGAATAACTTGGCAAACTGAAATATGATCATACGCGGGGCGTTAAAGATGTCTGCAACGAAACCAACTTTTTTATTCAAACCATAATATCGAATTAATGACGTCAGACTGATCCCTTCCGGCCATAAAACCCTTTGGAGCATGACCTTTTTAAAAAGCTACAGGTCCATGCCATGCTGTGTAGTCCAGGGCCAGTTGTCGACATATAATCTCCCGTGGGAATTTAATGAAGAAAGTAGGCAACATACACCATTGTGAAGCTTAGGCCTTGGAGATTTAAAACATATTTGGTGTCATTTTTTCCTGACAGGTTCAAGGTCACATGTCACGGTCAAAGGTCAAGAATTGTTAAATTTAGCTTCAAAGGTTTGTTAACGGAATCAATCCAAGAAAAACGTGTACATATTGAATGAAATTAATAATACATAAGTGTTTATGTCGACCCTAACATATTTAAATATATCTATTTTCCCTCGAGAAATTCAAGGTCACATGTCAGGGTCAAATGTCAAGAATGGTTAAATACAGCTTTAGGGGTTTGGTAATGGAATCAATCCAAGAAAAACATGTACACACTGAGTCAAATTAATCATGCATCATGTTTTTACTTCTATTCTAACATATTTACATATATCAATTTTTCTGACAATTTCAAGGTCACGTCAGGGTCAATGGTCGAGAAATTTTAAACACTGCCTCATAGGTTTTATAACTGAATCAATCCAAGAAAAACATGTACATATTGAGTGAAAGTAATAATACATAATGTAGTTATGTTTGTACCAACATGTTTACATGTCACGATCAAAGTTTAAGAATTGTTAAATATAGCCTCATAGGTTTGATAGCAGAATCAGTCCAAGAAAAACATATACATATTGACTGAACTTACAGAGCTAGCTGTGGCACTCGCCAAATTTATTCATTTGGCGAAATAATTTTGTGTAATAATTGATATTGTGTTAGAAAACAACTGGGTTTCTGCGATTTTGTTTTCTGCTCACCCACTGCTAATCCTGACTTAATAATACATAATATATTAATTGTATCCTAACATATGTACATATATCCATTATTTTTCCTGACAACTTCAAGGTCACATTTCATTGTCAAAGTTCATGAATTGTTAAATACAACTTTGGAGGTTTGATAACGGAATCAATCCACAAAAACGTGTACATATTGAGTGAACTTAATAATTCATAATGTATTTATTTCTACTGTAACATATTTACAGTGATACGAGTGGTTTGTAGCAATTAGGTATATATCGAATAATATCTTAGCGGTTCAAAGTGTCCTTTAAATACCATTAAATACTGCTATGACTGATATTGATGATACATTTCTCATGACTAAGGGTGATACCATTATGAGGAATTAGGATTGGCAAAGATACTTCCTGTTATATTGAAAATCACCATCTTCACAACCACTCCTTTTGTGATTTATTCGAGGTTGAGGGGTTCTATTATTTATATTTAAGATGTTGATGGTGATTAAAAAGTTGCATGTGGTAGATGTCAGATTTGATTTGATGGGTTATACCCAGATGTATAACACATATATTAATAAAACAATTGATTTGTGTCATTCAATGTAACTAAACTATAATAATTGCTTACTTACAAATGTAGTTCACCAAATGTTTAACAACCAATAGACGATGATTAAAGGGACATTCCTGAGTTTGCTGCATTGTAAGATTTTTCCGACTAGTAAAATATTTCTACGATATATTAAATATATTTTCTTGTTTAGAATATTAGTGTCTGTATATTCAATGTATTTCTGCTCATCTCAATATTTGAAAGAAGCCCAAACTGGATTTTGTCTTCAAATAAGTTTGTCCCATAGATGTTCAATCGAGTTGAGATATGGCGATCTTGATGGCCATGGCAGCACATTAATGTTCTCATTCTGTAGGAAATCCATTGTTACACGTGCCGTATGCGGCCTGGCATTGTCCTGCTGGAAGAGTTCTCTCTGTCGATCCAAAATGGGAAGCATGTGACGGCGAAGAATTTCATCCCGGTAACGTACAGCTGTCAGGTTGCCTTGCACGAACACAAGTTCACTTCTGTCGGTGTATGAGATGGCTCCCCATATCATAACACTCCCTCCACCGAATCTGTCAACTTGGGCGACGTAGTTGTTGGCAAAACGTTCACTGCGGTGTCTGTAAACACGTTGTCGTCCATTACGTCGCTGTAGAAGGAAACGTGACTCGTCGCTGAACTTGCTGCCATTTTCCTCAAGTTCCACCCCTGTACATTCGTGCACCAGTGAACACGTAAATGTCGATGTTGACGTTGCAGAACGGGGCCAATATACGGTCTCCTAGCCCGTAAACCAGCTTCTCGAAGTCGGTTCCGAATGGTTTGTGCAGACACCCTTCTCAAACCAGGTATGCGTCTAACAGTGTTCGTTGCTGTGGCAGTTCGGTGACGCAAGTGCAGAACTCGGATGTAGCGATCTTGTGCTGCAGTTGTTATGCGAGGTCTTCAACTTCTGGGCCGGTCTTCAGCTGAGTGAAACTGCTGGTACCTGTCCCAGAGACGTGAAATGGTGACCTGATGGACGTCCATGTGGCGTGCGACTGCTGACTGCGATTCACCTAACTATTGCTATGTTTCCATTCGGCAGGTTTAGTCTTGGCATCTTGTAACTCGTCTACGTCAAAATGGAAATGAGGCATCATTGCGAGCATTGCAGCTTTAAATATCTATCACTGCCCCAATCTTTCCCCCGAGTTTCACGTGCATTCGCCAAAATCTGACCATTTCACGTCAATTTCCTGCAATTGTCGCACAACGTGCCACAACGTGCGTTAAATTTGTTTTAGGGTGCATTTGGGCATGCATTCCAGGAATATTAACAAACATTGTCATTCAACAACATTGTACAAAAAAACGATATTTTGTAAAATCAAACACTTTACTTCTTTCCCTATCACCCTATGCGTTTCTTTTTGGACAGAGTATAGAACGATCAGAAACACGTTTAATATACACCCACTAATATTTTATGCAGAAAAATATATTTGATATGTAATTGCAATCGTTAAAAAGTCTCTGTTAGTCGATAACATCTTAAACATTGCAGCAAACTCAGGAATGTCCCTTTAATTAATCAATGTGCTCTAGTGGTGTCGTTAAACAAAACAAACTTATTTACACAGTTTTACATAATTATACAATTTTTATTTTAATGGAAATAATCATATTGATGTACTAAGCCAATAGCCGATCTCTGTTTGTGTGCTGGGGTGTCTTTAAACATACATACATACATTCATTCGTTAAACATACATACATTCATTCATTCACTTTTCATTTAATATTTTAATTTTTGATTTACATACGTTCTTTTTATTCTCTCTGTTTACACAGTTTACACTGGTATGATAACACACCCGTTTTATATAGCTGTCTGTTTCGCATAAATGTATCCTGAAGTCGTTAATTATCAAATTTCCCCAAAAACGTCTCATGGTAAAACGTAGTAATGATCATTAAAAACACCTTTTAATCACAACAGTTTTGAAAAATGTCAAATGAATTTACACAGTAAATGCATGACAATATATACGATAGTTGAGAATTTCAGTATTTGTGAACAAAGTCTACGAGGTATGCGAGGTCAAGACGATATAACAGCTGAACAGAGCAATTATAAACAGGAAACGTTACATTGCTGTTTCCTTCTGCGTTACAAAACGAAATTGCTATTTCATACTTGTTTCAACAATAGTACTATTTATATGACATCTTTTTAAAGTGGCAATACCGTGTATATTTTATTAATAATTAAATATTTGGAGTAGACCATGCAGTTTGTTTATAATTACTCATTTGTTTGTATCTAGAATAGCAGTATTCGCCAAGTCGACACTGAAAGGACCGGACGTTTCTAAGATATCCTAGATGTTTAAGTTTCGTCCGGATAAGCATACACACCATTATTACTACTCGACCTGACAACGATAATATCGAACGCTTTATTAACCTTAAAGTCCTTTATCCTTTATTTTCACAATCCATTCACAAAATTAAAAGTCAATAAACACGAATACAGGTCTTCGTGGCCCATATTTACAAAGCTGGCTTAACGCTACGATATCGTAAAACCATCATACGTTATGACGTCACTGTGGTGTGTGCTATAGTGATCTCATATCCTACGATGATTTCAGTTCATTTCATTATAGTGTGACGCAATACTAATTTTGACACTCGTTTCGTAAAATCGGTATGACATACAAGCTCGTGTAATAATCTCTATGCATATTCACGATTTTAACAATATATGATATTGCAGCGAAGCCTGTAACATACTCCTTAGTAGTAAAACTACACGAGTTTGCTAACACTGTAGTTGTATTTTGTTCCTTTATTTGCATTAATAAACAACATTGCACGATTGGGAGACGAGATTGAAGCTTTAAGGATGAAATCAGAAAACATGGAAAAAGAAATATAAAATACTTGGTAAACAAATCGTACATCCGTATGGGAGATAATACTACTGAAATGTTGCAAAACAAAATCAATATTTATTTTGATATATTTTACCAAGTTGATAAATAAAAAAAGCTTGTGAGAAGATTGCGTTAGTAGTTAATGGAAATTGTTCTTAACACACGCACACACGCACACACACGCACACACACACACACACATATATATATATATATATATATATAAAACACACACACACACACATATATATATATATATATATATATATATATATATATATATATATATATATATATATAAACATACACACACACACATACACACATACGCATATGCACGCGCACACACACACTTGAGGCTTGAAGATTAGGATTGGTGTACGCCGTTAGCCTTTGGTAAACATTTTTAAAACTATATGTTCACTATTTTAAAAGTAGGATGACACGCAAGTGAACGTATCGTCCCCAGTCAAAACCCATCCACTCTTCTGGCTCCGACAGTCCTATTTATATCACTTAAGAACAAATAGTAATTTAATCTTCTTGCAAAAAGGCAGATGACGTTGATTTATGTTACTTCTATCATTTTTATCTGAAAAATAAACAGAGGACTAATTGGAATTTTACCAAGCATCATTTTAAATGTCAACAGATTTTGCTTCAATGTGATTTGAGATGCTAAAATGCTCCCGAAGGCTCTAAAGTGCTAGACAAGAAATATTTTTGTATGATATAGTGTGACATCATAAATGAATATAAGTAGTTTGGGCGCTTCTAACCGTCATACTAATGGTATTATATTATGTGCCATCTAGTACAACTAGTTCAGTTTCACAGTATACACATTTACATATTTTTGTAATTTTGGCTAAAGATGATGATGATAATGATGATGATGATGATGATCATGGTGGTCATGATGATGATGATGATGATGATGGGAGCGCGATTTTAAGGTGTTGGTTACCGTTAATTATATTAGTTTGTAATTATATAATGTTTCTCATACCAAACGAACTATCCTGTCTTTGTGACATTGAAATATGTTTCTGGTAATTTTTATAAGTATTAAAATGATACACATTTTGGTATGATTCTGATTGTTCTAATGTTCACAGCGGGACTTATTCTGTTCTATATAATATATATTACTACTCAAAAGAATTTAAGGGTCAGACGATATTTTCGACATTATTTTCTGAATGTCAATTATATTAGCTAGACCATAATGTCACGCATGGTATTGTTCCATTTTGACGAAAGTGGGTCTAAGCAACCCATAAATGAATTAAAATCCACTGTCATTAACACTGTCGACTAGTTCTAATGGCGAAAACATGCTTACATTTGCACGTAAATTAGGGCGAAAGCGAAAGGTCTGCTAAGTGCCCATAACTTGCTTTTTCACAAAGCGCTTCATTTGCACGCTTTGCACGTGTATTCCATGTTCCCAATGCTGAATTTCCGTATAATTGGAGCTTGCGTTCGTATACGGTGCACACTCCAAATTCGACAATGGTACGACTTCAACTGACTATCGAAGATCGAGGAAGGGCTATTGCTTGGCTTCAGGATGGCAATACGCAAAGAAATGTTGCTCTGAGACTTGGTGTCAGTCAGAGTGTCGTTGGCCGACTGTCGCAACGGTACCAAGCAACGAATTCTGTTCGAAATCGTCCACGTTCGGGAAGACCCCGAAGCACTACAAATAGAGAGGACCGCTAAATCACCAATATGGCTCTACGTCAACGCACAACCACTGCACGCCGATTACGTGACAATCTGCGGACTGCGACTGGAACTCGAGTGTCTGATCAAACCATACGCAATCGTCTGAGAGCCAATAATCTACGCTGCCGTCACCAGGCTGTTCGACCACCACTCCTACCACGTCACAGAACGGCCAGACGTCACTGGTGCACGCTTCATCTGCGGTGGCAACGTGTTCAGTGGGGTCGAGTGATGT
Organism: Gigantopelta aegis; assembly: GCF_016097555.1. Taxonomy (NCBI): domain Eukaryota; kingdom Metazoa; phylum Mollusca; class Gastropoda; order Neomphalida; family Peltospiridae; genus Gigantopelta; species Gigantopelta aegis. The sequence continues at coordinate 26,427,746 of NC_054707.1, forward strand.
TCACTGATGAGTCCAGGTTTAGTCTCCAGTTCAACGACGGTCAGGTTCGTGTCTACAGACGTCCTGGGGAGCGCTTCGCTGACGTTAACGTTAGACAACGTCACCGGTTCGGTGGTGGCAGCGTCATGGTGTGGGGCGGCATCTCTATCCACCACAGGACCCCCCTCTATGTGGTGGATGGCAATCTGAATGGAATCCGCTATCTGAATGAGATTATCCGGCCGTTGGTTCTCCCAGGCCTTCAGCAGATTGGCGGCGGGGCAGTTTCTGCAGGATGACAATGCCAGACCCCACCGCGCCAGGGTGGTAACGGACTTTCTCAGACAACAAGGTATCGCCAGGATGGATTGGCCAGCATATTCGCCTGACTTGGCCCCAATAGAGGACGCCTGGGACGAATTAGGCAGGAGAGTTCGGGATAACCATGCCCCTCCGGCCAACCTTCATGATCTGGGTCAACTTCTTATGGCAGAGTGGCATGCCATTCCCCAAGAGTTCTTCAGACGTCTGATCAACAGCATGAGGCAACGATGTGTCGAGTGTATTCGCGCCAGGGGTGGATTCACACACTATTAAACGAATGTTCTAATGTGTAAAATCCATGTTTGACAACCTTCAACTTTGACAGCATGTCATGTGACTTTCTTGTATACAGTGACGTTTATTTGTGTTTTTTTGTAAATATGGAACAATAAATAAAAAAATTGGTGTAGTTTACATCATCAATCTAATACACTCTGAAACTTATTTGGTTATACATTTTTGACCCTTAAATTCTTTTGAGTAGTATATATATATATAATATACAATTCTTTCAATTTTATATATTTCAGTAGATAAGTCCCGAGCATTTCCGTACTTTAAGTACATCGTGACGTTACAAATGTAAACTGTAACCTCTCTTGCAACCGGCTTATCACTTTTCGGTCCATGGAAACGGAAGTTTCACCAAATGTCGCACGGAAGCAAATGCGACAGTCTGCTATATATATATATACTCTCTCTCTCTCTCTCTCTCTCTCTCTCTCTCTCTCTCTCTCTCTCTCTCTCTCTCTCTCTCTCTCTCTCTCTATCTCTCTCTATCTCTCTCTATATCTATCTATATATATATGTGTGTGTATGTATGTGTGTGTGTGTGTGTGTGTGTGTGTGTGTGTGTGTGTGTGTGTGTGTAAATAAACGTGGATAGACAGACACATAAATATTTAGACAAAGACATAGAGACGGACGGACGGGTCGATGGATGTATAATTTACGCACACATACACAGTATACACACACACAGACAGACACACACACCAGGCACACACAAACAGACGCACACAGACAGACACATACACACCAGGCACACACAGACAGACACACACACGCCAGGCACACATACACAAACACACACACACACACACACACACACGCCAGCCAGACACACGCACACACACACACACACACACACACACACACACACATGCCAGCCACACACAAACACACACACACACACAATGATAGAAGTAATCAATCTGGTAATCAAGTGTCAGACTGTCATATAACTGACCATTAAAAAGTCTTTATTAAATGAAAATGTCTAAGATGTTGGCAAACATTCCTTTCTTTTGAAATGACCCTGATGTGTTTACTTTTGACATCTAACTCGAGTCTTGGACTGTGATAAACCGGAAATACAAAACGGAGACAGCTGACTGAGGCAGTATAGTTTACTTCCTTCGTGTAATTTCCTCCCACTCACCGATGTTTAATTTAAAGTGAGATTTCCACAAAATCATAAGCGTACAAGACTGGGGGGGGGGGGGGGGGGGGGGCAGTGCTGGAGCAAATCATCAAATTCGGGCAAAAAATAATAAAGATGTTCAGGCAAAATGTAACCTGAGGACTTTTTACCATATATATTCAACTCGCAAAATTAGTTGTCATCCATGTAAAAATGCTTAGTGTTTTGTTTGAAAACATGTTACTAGTATTCATATTCGGGCATTTTTGTTCAATTCGGGCAAAAACCAGCCTGTGCCTCTACACAAATGGGAGCCCGTACGTCTATGCCCAAAATAATGAAGGCATGGAAGCAAAGACCAAGTCACTTGTCCATTTTAGCTAATTTTCACTGGAAAAGCTATACAGTATATGTAGATTCTACACTGATTTAAAGCTACATTCTCACCTCACCATGTCAAGACAGCATTTACTAATGCGATATATGAACACACTTTGTTTTAACGAACGTGTGTGGTTTCAGTGACAAGAAATATCCGTCGAACTGCCTTAATGATACTGTCGCCATTCTAGACAGATTAATTTATTTAAGAAATTCACCGCTATTTCAGTGTTGGGTGGGACGTTTGATTCACAGCTCATTTCAAAAATAGTGTTACTTTACACACTTGTTATTGTTTCTGATAATTTCTTCTTATTTGGTCATGGAACTTAAAAATTACAATTGTTCTAGCATTTGAAATCTTTGAGATGGTCTGGCAAAAGTTTACAAAAGTTAACAAAAAGGAAAATAAGTCTAAATTAAAAACTTTATTTATTGAATTTCCATTTATTTGTAGAGTGATCTGGGTAGATGATCTATTAATAGCGCATACGTAATGAAAGGATGCTCTCGGGCCGGCTTCGTGACGTAGATTGACCTGACGGCTATAATACCCTGGCTTCGTGACGTAGATTGACCTGACGGCTATAATACCCTGGCTTCGTGACGTAGGTTGACCTGACGGCTATAATACCCTGGCTTCTCAGACCAGGGATAGTGCAAGACCACTACTCCGATGTCTCTCTAACAGTTAACAACCATTAGCTTTATGTCATTGACAGACACCTCGAATGACTCATGTTTTTGTTAGTGAGTTTTAACCTTAACTGGGTATAACCATGAAAATCAAATTAAACAAAAGATGGTTCAGCGTGTAATATAAGTTATAACCTTGCGATATGTCACAAAATATATTAAAGTCACAGGCCCTAGTTTCAAACCGTGAATATGGAAACACATTTGGTTAATATACAAACCTGTAACACTTTGGTTAATGTTGCAATAGAATGAAATGTGACACTTAAACGGGGAAATACTCTTAAAAAATAACTAAACTCGTTTCTGTAACCGATACTTTTCAGAAGTACGTACGTTTTAAAAAATATTTAAAAAATATTATTTTTCTGTGGTATTTAGAACAGTAGGCTGGCCAGAATTACTTCGCATTTACGTAAATGGACATAATAATACAATCAAAGTAGGCCTAATCTCTGATTTTAATTATCAAAAACGTCTCTAATAATAAAAAAAATAAACCATTGTGTTTAAAATCTAAGGATTGTCACTTTAAAGATGAGCCGTATTGTTGCAGAATAGGATATTGCTCATGTTGCGATATATCATAGTTTATACTGTTATTAAAATATATCAATAATTAATAATAATAATAATGCTTACACTGCTGTCCTGAGACTTCGAGAAGAAATAAAAGGCAGAGAAATGATAACTTCATGTCTGATACGTCTTCGTTGTTGCTTCAGCAGCTGTTGGACCCCAAGGTGACGTCAGCACATATATCCAGACCCACTGCACGATGCGCGAGGTACTGCGACTGAGATTTTCAACACCGGAAGTATATATAAGTGTAACCAAGATGGCGCCTACATCACTCCCAGGAAACGCCTCAAGTGTTTAACTTCTTCATATAATACAGCTTTGACCTAATTACACTTAGGATGGATTGTTGACAAGTGTGTTATTTGTGAAAAAGCGAATAGGACAATAATTGCAACAAAATATAAGATGCACTTGAAATATGAATATTTCTGGATAAGATTCTGTTTCTTGTTTTGTTAATATAGTAGGGGTCAATCAAAAAGTACGTAACGTCTTTTTTTTCTAATTGGGGTGGGGTGTGATCTAATAGTAAAGCGCTCGCCTGATCCGCTCTTAGTCCAGGATCGATCCCCGTCGATGGGTCCATTGGGCTATTTATTGTTCCAGCCAGTGCTCCACGACTGGCATATCAAAGGCCGTGATATGTGCTGTCCTGTTTGTGGAAAGGTGAATATAAAAATACCCTTGCTACTAATCTAAAAATGTAGCGAGTTTCTTCTAAGACTATATGTCGATATTACCTCTCCTGGACATGTTCCAACTGTTCTGTCCTGGTTGTATCCCCTCTCCAGATATCGTAAGACTTAGCAAAATTATTGGTTTTACGGGTTTGTAACGTTTTGTATTGAGACACTTACTTGTCTGAACTTTATTGTTACTGAAAATGTTCACGAACTGTGAAGAAAAATGTCACAAATGAACAACAAGCAAACGACAACAAATCGGATGTTGATTGCGCGAACCGTGCACGAGAAAACAAACCGAACCAAAATGATAACGGTCACGTGGTATACCAACGTCTGTGACGTTTACACAGGAAGATTCCCTCTAAAAATAGATTGGACCTCGCTTGCTTAACGGTTTTTTCTCGATTGCGCGCGGCTTTTTAAGAAATAAAAAAAAATGCATTTCGTGGTTTTACAAACATCAGGATTACCAGGATTACCAAGAAGCACTTCAGGTGAATGGACATGTGTATTCTAAATAATAAAATGTAAGTAAAGTGCAATTTTATTTGTGAAAAAATGGGTTTAATAGCGAAAAACAACGCCGTAATGGTTAACAACTAGCCGTAACTAGGGTGTGTCCCTTTAAATAGTCGTTGTTTTAGATGTGCTGAGATGTTATATAAACGTGTCCTTGCCGATCCTGCCACTGATTGGCTCGGTGGGGAAAACGTTCATCAACAACAACGTGTGATGATCGGTCATTAAAAACCGGCCTCTGGTTATGTTATCGGAGTTAAGCCTGCCAGATATCGTGACTTAATCAAATAAACATCTGAAGGTATTGAATCAATTTCCAAACTCTATATATGCATAGAGATTCATGAATTAATTAATGTTTAACGACACCCCAGCACGAAAAATATATCGGCTATTGGGTGTCAAACTATGGTAATGCAAACAAATAAAGTGATGATCAACATCAATACAAAAATTCAAGATGTAAATAAAAACACAGTGTAAAGAACTGTGCAAAAACACAAATATCACAGTGGGTCCACCGAAGGAGGTCGATCTCAAACCGACCGCGCATCAAGCGAGCGCTTTAGCACTAGGATACGTCCCGCCCCTGCTTGGACATAACTTCAAACAATCAACTTAAAACGATATGTTCAACGTCACCATATTTTTAAGTACAGTTCTGTCACGTCGTGGTTAAGTTATCGGATTTAAGCGTGCTGAATACCAGTTTCACAGAATTACTCTGGCTTGGTTGCTGTATTTATAAATTTATGAATTCAGGAGATAATTTCACCCAAAAAAAAATCCGTATATTACACATGCTAATGTCATAATTATGATATAAATAATTGTATTTTGACAATAAAAAAACACCTCACCTTGCATTAGCTGTATATTCGAGGTAATCGCCGCCTGCATTCCTATATTAGACAGTATCATTTATATTTTAAGTTGTCCTAAATTAGAGAGTATCATGTATTTTTTAAGTTGTCCTAAATTAGAGTGTATCATGTATATTTTAAGTTGTCCTAAATTAGAAAGTAGCATGCACCTTTTAAGTCGCTCTAAATTAGGCAGTGTATATTACATATTAAGTTCTTATAAATTAGACAGTGTATTGTACATTTTAAGTAATCCTAAATTAGAGAGTATCATGTAGGCCTATATTTTAATTTGTTCTATATTATAAAGTAGTATGTACATTTTAAGTTGTTTTGAATGGCACAATAATTGTATTAACTACGAACCTTCAAAACACGGTTGCATACACGCTATCATGACTAGTAACAAGCATTAATATAGACAAATACTTTTTATATATATATATAACATGGCGTTTCAGAACTGGCTCATCTAAACATTATTAGATGGTCATAATCTGTAGGTGTGCCAAATTTCAGTCTTTTATTATTTATTTTAAAGCATATTTTAAGTGCACATATACTTTTCTGAATGTATTACTATGTTAGCAGATTTATAAATACATGTACATATTAATGTGAATTGACTGTACGAATGAAAAGTCAGAGAATAACTTTGAATTTGATCAGATGTCCTACATGTGGGGAGGACAGTAAGATCTGGTTTTAGGCAACCCGTTATGAAAGCATGCAGTATTTCATAAAATCCGTATGTCCTACACGAAACATTATTGTCAGGACGCAGATGTATTTGTCACCGTGGCGCGTAAAATAGGCGACTTAGTCTAGGGGTTCTAACAGACCAAATCAATTGCCGTTTACTAATAAAACTGATATAAGCAGCGTTTCAATACATCTAGGAAGTACAGCAATAGAAAGTGTGGCACCTCACATCTAATCTACCTGCAGGAAAATGGGGGGGGGGGGGGGGGGGGGGGTCACGTATCATTTAAGAGATTTAATTAATTTTTTTAATAGCAACTGTCATTTTTGCTGAAAATTGCAGTTCCATTTTTGGAGGTACCCCGCATTAGTTTCAACTTCTGGTATATACTGCATAACAACTGTATAACAAATGAAAGTGTAGTTATTTATTGTCAGTGGATAATAGTATTTGCACAAATAATCAATGTCACATATTACTACTAATCAAACCCACAGCTGATTTTACTCCGTAAATATTTGACACGGAACTCTCTTCTTTGGTACTATGCAACCTAGGAGGGGATCTGGGACTTGAAATGGGGAATGTTCTAACAACTGTGGGGGGGTTTCATAGTTTCTTGTACTGATTAATATGAAGAATATCACATAAAACGTGTGTAGAAGTGACACCATTGGGAAGTGGTAAAAATGTGTGATTTACAAGGTGTTAAGCGATAACAAGCGATAGTCATACATCAGCAGTATTACTCTGTGATTCATGGAATGACTCGGTGTGATTCAAATGTAGTCTTCGTAGCACGTGACATCTTTACATCGATATTTTTATGAAAAAAAGTTTGTTTTGTTTAACGACACCACTAGATCACATTGATCTATTAATCATCGGCTATTGGATGTCAAACATTTGGTAATTTTTACATATAGTCTTAGAGAGGAAACCCGCTACATTCTTCCAAGGATCTGCATCATTCCATAGACAGGATAGAACATACCACGGCCTTTGGTATACCAGTCATGGTGAACTGGATGGAGCAATGATTATATTTGTATTAGTGCACTGTCGTCAACTATTGTGGTCGTGTCGCGCAGCCTTGGACTCTATATCCCCACACTCCGACTCACTTCAACGTCAACCAGTTATGATGAAATCAAATGCATTATTTCATTAATCAGTGGTCTAGTGCACACACCAAATATATAAACATTAAGACTAAAATATACTTATACGGACTAACATAAATAATAATAATTACTATTATAATTATTATTATCAGCCATAATCATGAAAATGTCAAGATCATTTTATCAATATGAGAACGTGCTGAATCGTGGTCAAGTATCGCGACTAATAACGGACTGCCATTCGCTGTGTATGTTTAGTGGATAGTTTATTACCATCATTAATGAAATTAGAATGCGCTGTCATGTCGTACCATAATGGATTTCTATAGCTTTCACCAAACATTTTCTTTAAGACATAGAATAGCAACTTTATTAATCAGTCAGGTATTCGCATGGCACATTCTCATATCCCTTAAGGCTGAAGCACGCCTGTCCCGCAAGAAGCCTCAGAATTTCCGGGAAATATATAATACCAGTAAAAACATTCCGGGAAGTATATATAATACCAGTAAAAACATTCCAGGAAGCATATAATACCAGTAAAAACATTCCAGTAAGTATATATAATACCAGCAAAACATTTTGGGGAGTATATAATACCAGTAAAAACATTCCGGGAAGTATATAATACCAGTAAAACATTCCGGGATGTATATATAATACCAGTAAAAACAATCCAGGAAGTATATATAATACCAGTAAAAACAAAGTATATATATACAGGAAGTATATATATAATACCAGTACCCAGTAAAAACATTAAAAACAGGGAAGTATATAATACCATTAAAAACATTCCGGGAAGTATATATAATACCAGTAAACCATTTCGGGAAGTAGATAATACCAGTAAAAACATTCTGGGAAGTATATAATACCATTAAATACATTCCGGGAAGTATATATAATACCAGTAAATACATTCCGGGAAGTATATATAATACCAGTAAAAACATTCCGGGAAGTATATATAATACCAGTAAAACCATTCCGGGAAATATATAATACCAGTAAAAACATTCCAGGAAGTATATAATACCAGTAAAAACATTCCGGGAAGTATATGTAATACCAATAAAAACATTCCGGAAAGTATATATAATACCAATAAAAACATTCCGGGAAGTATATATAATACCAGTAAAAACATGCCAGGGAGTATATAATACCAGTAAAAACATTCTGGGAAGTATATATAATACCAGTAAAACCATTCCGGGAAGTATATATAATACCAGTAAAAACATGCCAGGGAGTATATAATACCAGTAAAAACATTCCGGAAAGTATATATAATACCAATAAAAACATTCCGGGAAGTATATATAATACCAGTAAAAACATTCCGGGAAGTATATAATACCAGCAAAAACATTCCGGGATGTATATAATACCAGTAAAAACCGTTTAAAACATTCAATATCAGAAGGAAAATACAAAAACAAATCGCCTACTGTAGGATATTATAAAAGAAATAAAAATTGTGTAAATTTAATTACAATTTGATTTAGTTGTTTCCTCTTTTCTTTATTTATGCACGGCCGGTACATCAAAATTCTTGGTATCTGTTGTTAAGTCTATGGTGGCGTACTCTTAATCGAATATTATAGCCGTAATTAACTCAATTATATACTAGAGTAGTCCACCTACGAAATGGCGTAACACAATACTGCCTAAGTATATAAATATTTAGTATGTCCTGATGAGTGTTTCATTTAAGCAAGTGCATACGAAGTCGTCAAGTCCCTCTTGTTGTTATCGATAGTTAACTTAAGTTAAACGTGCGTATAGTAATCCGTGTGATTGATCGCAGCTTTAATTTTGCAGTCTTCCAATAACAGTCTGAGGTTATAATGTATAATAGCAAGAGGAATTGTATACTTCAATATAATATTATGGCGAAAATTATATCGATATAGAGAGTAAAACCCCTTAAGACCGGACCCTCTATAAGCTGACTTATCTCAAAACCGGACGTTTTCCATGGTCCCATGATTTACGCATCTTTAAACTGAACACTGGGCGAATAATTCAATCACAATTTCTTTATTTAGTTCAAATTCTTTGAAAACCGAAAAATCTTACTTTTATCACTCATTTTGGCGTCACTAATTGTTTTGTTTAACGTCGAATTACTTGACTGCGAACATAACTAGCAATATGCACATGCTAAAGTTAGCTATTAGATGGAGGTTCACCGTTATATGTGTTTGGGAATGGTTGGCAAATAACAATTAAGAAATTAAAGATCAAGCTTTTCTATCCTTCACAAACCTGTTTATGGTTTGCGTCAAGGATCTCTCTCTCTCTCTCTCTCTCTCTCTCTCTCTCTCTCTCTCTCTCTCTCTCTCTCTCTCTCTCTCTCTCTCACTTGTTATCTCTATCTCTCTTCCTCTTTCTATCTTTCTTTCTCTATCTCTCTTTCTCTGTGTCTTCTCTGTCTCTATTCTTTTATATCTCTCTTTGCCTCTCTGTTCATTTCTCTCTCTCTCTCTCTCTCTCTCTCTCTCTCTCTCTCTCTCTCTCTCTCTCTCTCTCTCTCTCTCTCTCTCTTGTTCTCTCTATCTATCTTCCTCTTTCTATCTTTCTTTCTATATCTATCTATCTCTGTCTCTCTCTATCTATCTCTGTCTCTCTCTATCTATCTCTGTCTCTCTCTCAGAATGACATAAGCACGAATGTCGGGCGGCGGTGGTATAACATTACCAGTGGTGTCAGCTGATGAGGTGATGTCTACAGCGGTGGTCGTAGATCTTTAATTTAAGATCGTAGGATCAATCACCACAAGTGGACGTGTATATATGTGTGGGGGTAGGGGAAGGTGAGGGTCCATATTTGAACCGGTACCCCGCACATGTCACATTACGCTAGTGTCAGACTACCAACTGCTACAATGGAGTTGGTCTACTCGGCGATCTTTCAACTTCTACGACTGTCCAGTCGCTAGTCTGAGCGCTCTTATATCTCGATTCTCGTCGTATACAACTTCTACGACTGTCCAGTCGCTAGTCTGAGCGCTCTTATAACTCGATTCTCGTCGTATACAACTTCTACGACTTTACAGTCGCTAGTCTGAGCGCTCTTACAACTCGATTCTCGTCGTATACAACTTCTACGAATGTCCAGTCGCTAGTCTGAGCGCTCTTACAACTCGATTCTCGTCGTGCACAACTCCTACGACCGATTAGTTAGTATAAGCGCCCCAGTCGTAAGTTGGGAGTGACAAAATTACAACGCTAATCATTAGAGGCCGTGGGATGTGTCCAGTCTATGCGAGGTACACATTAAATATCTCACAAACACTTGCAACTTCCCGATCTCGCAGTGCAGTGCAAAGTGGCTTGCAAAGACAATGCGATATTTCTTAAGCGAGCCTAATAGAGCTTTGTGAATTACGTGGCCTATTTGATGGGGGCGGATTCCTCCCTGACTATATAAACAAAGTATGAATAATCACAATATTAGTTCACATCAGATGTCGCTATTTGGTGTTCGTAGATTCCTCATTGACTATCAAAACAAAGTATGAATAATCACAATATTAGTTCACATCAGATGTCGCTAAACAAACACGTTTTGTTCTTTCCTTAATGATCCATTACTATAATGGTTCTGAACCAGGAAGCTAAAGGTTTATTGAGTGCTCACAAATTACAGAAACGAGTCTCTTAATATACCTGATCGTTTAATGTAGTTTAATAGATTTGTTAGCATTCCAGAAAATAGAGGGGGTAATACTTTAAGAGATGCTAACAAATTTCATTTGGCGTTACACCTCTCGTCTTTTCATAGACATCATGTGGCGACAGCGGTACTGTTTCTCTCTCTTTGTGAGTGTGTTGGTTGTAAAAAAAATATATAGTTTCATCTGGGCAAAAAATGTATGCAGTTTTATTCCATCTAGTACTACTGTGTCAAGTAGCTTTGTGCTTGAAATGTGTATGGGGTACCTGTAATAAAAAAAATACTCAAATTTTGTGTGGAACTAGGGTAGATAGACGCTACCCGTTATCTTTGAAATGAGTACCTTGACACCCATTTTTTTTCTTATTCACTTTAAGGGTGTGGGGTGGTAGTATTTATATCCGTGGTGTTTATGTCGATTGATACGCTGCAGGTAGGAGTTTTAGCCACATATGTTACTATTGTCGTCTATTTGATTTGATTTGGTAGTGTACTAATAAAAATATGTAGCGGGTTTCTACCGAAGAGGGACGGGACATAGCACAGTGGTAAAGCGCTCGTCTAATGTGCGGTCAATCTAGGATCGATCCTCGTGGGTGGGCCCATTTGGCTATTTCTGGTTCCAGTCAGTGCACGACTTGTATAACAAAGGCCGTGGTATGTGCTATCCTGTCTGTGGGATGATGCATATAAAAGAGTCCTTGATACTAATGGGAAAATGTAACGGGTTTACTCTCCAACAATATATGTCAAAATTATCAAATGTTTGACATCCAGTAGCCGATTATTAATAAATCAATGTGTTCTAGTGGTGTCGTTAAACAAGATAAACTTTAACTCTACCGAAGACTACAAACAATAGCCGACGATTCATTAATCAATTTGCACTAGTTAAACAAAATGAAATAGTTTCCTCTCTCAGTCTAGACCAAAGTGTGAAAATAAGTTTATGTTAGACATCGATTGTAGTTTAAAATAAGTTTATGTTAGACATCGATTGTAGTTTAAAATAAGTTTATGTTAGACATCGATTGTAGTTTAAAATGTGCTGAGGTTTCCACAAACAAGATTACTTTCCTCGCTATTGTAACAATAGGAATGGTCGACGGAAACTAATATTGACCCGTTGCCGTTCATGTAAGGCGTACGTGATCATGTGTGACCTGTTATAATAATTTTTAACTTCAATTTTATAACAACAAAAGTAATATTGGTATGCCAATATCTTTATTTGTCAATACAGTAATCTGTTTGAAAATACAAAATACCACAAAATGACAAAGATGTATAATGTACACTGAAAAAAATTATGTTGCATATCTATGTACATTTAATATACAATGTCAGAGGGAAGAAAATAAATATTCTTATTACGGTGAAGCACGTACCATAGTCGATACTTAAACTGAGATGAAGCGCGTGTCGGGCAGATACTCCAGGCCGATGACATATATATATACAATGAATCAAGCTAGTACTGAAGCTAACTTGTTGGAATTCATTCCTTTTATTGCTGTATATATTTCTAGTTCTACTTGAAGTTAAATAACACTCTTTGACTGGTCTATGGCGAGGCAGTCATACAAACGATGAATTTTTAAAACGTCTATCACCCGTTCGACTAGTTGAAAACCAAAGCCGTAAGAATAAATGACGCAGTCACCCGTCAGACTAGCGGAAAACACTGGCGGATTCAGGTGGTGCGCCCCCCCCCCCCCCCCCCCCCCTCACTCCACCATCCAACCCTACGATTATTTGGTGGAATATCCTGAAAATGTACAAATCAAAAACATTCAGTCAGCCAAAAGGAGGTATCTACAGATGCGGTCCGTCCTTTTCTAACTTCCTGTGTCCACCAGCTGACAGTGTATGTATAGATTATTACCCGTCCCACTGTTGTAAACTGACGTATTCCTAACTGTCAGGGCCGTCTGCCATGTGCGCAGTGTTTGGTAGATTATTACCCGTTCCACTGTTGTAGACTGACGTATTCCTAACTGTCAGGGCCGTCTGCCATGTGCGCAGTGTTTGGTAGATTATTACCCGTTCCACTGTTGTAAACTGACCTATTCCTAACTGTCAGGGCCGTCTGCCATGTGCGCAGTGTTTGGTAGAGTATTACCCGTTCAACTGTTGGAAACTGACATATTCCTAACTGCCAGGGCCATCCGTTTGGCGCGGACACTTCAAAGCATCGATTTTATGGGTATCAATAGCAATGTTTCCATATGAGCGTCGCGGATCAAGGATCGAACCGCGCTTAAAACTGTGCACGTGGAAAGCGGCTACCTCGAACCGCACTTAAAACTGTGCACGTGGAAAGAGGCTACCTCGAACCACACTTAAAACTGTGCACGTGGAAAGTGATTACCTCGAACCACGCTTAAAACTGTGCACGTGGAAAGAGGCTACCTCGAACCACACTTAAAACTGTGCACGTGGAAAGAGGCTACCTCGAACCACACTTAAAACTGTGCACGTGGAAAGTGATTACCTCGAACCACGCTTAAAACTGAGCACATGGAAAGAGGCTACCTCGAACCACACTTAAAACTGTGCACGTGGAAAGAGGCTACCTCGAACCACACTTAAAACTGTGCACGTGGAAAGTGATTACCTTGAACCACGCTTAAAACTGTGCACGTGGAAAGTGATTACCTCGAACCACGCTTAAAACTGAGCACATGGAAAGAGGCTACCTCGAACCACACTTAAAACTGTGCACGTGGAAAGAGGCTACCTCGAACCACACTTAAAACTGTGCACGTGGAAAGTGATTACCTTGAACCACGCTTAAAACTGAGCACATGGAAAGTTGCTACCTCGAACCTCGCTTAAAACTGAGCACATGGAAAGCGGTTACCTTGAATGGCGCTGCTGACAATTCTGTTATTAATATGGAGGAAACACTGCTGTTGGTAACAATAAAACCGATTTTAAGACGTGTTCGCCTACCGCGTTCCTCGCCCGCGCCCACGCCACAAACTGTGTACACAAAAAAACAGCTTTTCGTTAACCTACTACCCGTTCTATCAGTGAAAAGTATGATATAACACGTTTGGATGTATTACCCTTCAAGTAGTTGGAATTATTACATAAGATTAAGTCAACTTCTTGCGCATATGTGCGACAAGGACTTCGGGGCATACATCCTCCTCGGTTTATTTGGAAACCATACTTTTCCTAATGCTTAAGAAGACACCAGTCAACTACAGTATTTAACAACCTAATATTTCAGCCCCCGTTGATTAACTTCGTGACTAATCCCGGATTATATACCGTGTTAGCCTTGGCTGGTCTGCTCATATTTGTGCCCTCCTGCTTCGGAGTTGGTCACTGGCGATGTCAGAGGCTAAATCCGAAGTGGGCGTGCCTGAACCCTTGTGGATAGGGGCACGTTAAACCCAGTTTCCATTCCATTCATATTTGTGTTATGCTTGGATGCTTTACGAGGGTTTGATTTAGAGGCGACTGCTATGTAGGGATGATTTAGGGAATACAGATACTAGTAAAGTATTATATTGTACGTGTGGTGGGTATTACAGTCAAATATATGTTGTACACGCTTGCCTTATACGCTATTATTATATTGTGTATTTTATTCCACTGATTTTGAGTGTTTGAAAATATATCCTATACCCCACCGCGTGTCATGACTTTTGTAACTGTCCTAAATATACAAAAGAAAATAGCTAAATTCGGCCGACAGTCATAGTCCTGATATAAATAAAGACACGTAAGTTCTACCATATTGAAAATTAATCTCGACTACACGCTCATAATATTACATTACTTTCTAAAACAGTAAATGATTGGTCCACAATGGGTGCCATATCATGTGATTTGACCCATATATCAAACTTGGATAAATCCGGTTCTTGGCAGAAAAAAAATCAGACACGTGCCATGCAATGTGATTTCAGTCATATTAAACTTGAAAAAACCATGTTCGTGGCGGAAAATTAGATTCACGTGCCATATCAAGTAATTTGACCTATATGACATCCAGCTTGAAACATCCTCTTATTGGTGTATCCTGCTGCTCTTATTGGTGTATCCTGCTGCTGTTATTGTTTTCAGTTTTGTCGTGTCAGCTAACTAGTTTCCTTGGTACACCCGTGAAGACTGCTTATCAATAAGAGAATCACGGTGAGTGATGTACCACGTACAGATCAAGCCAATCGACTGCGTTTGTCAACGAACAGTGGCCACAGACATTGTTCAAACAGAGATCACTGGGAGACGAGGTCAGCAGACCTAAAATACAAAACATGGCAATGGCAGATAGGTTTAGAAACATAGCAATGGAATATAGTTTTAGAAACATGGCAATGGAAGATAGTTTTAGAAACATGGTAATGGAAGATAGTTTTAAAAACATGGCAATGGAAAATACATTTAGAAACATGGCAATGGAACATACATTTAAGAGGAAACCGCAGACCGTAACAAATTGGGGGCTACTCAATAATATTCTATTGTACACTAATTTTAAGCAGATATAAACATTTTAAGTTACACCCATTTAGAAACAAAATGTATCGGGCCGAATTTAAAGAAGGTATTTATCCCTAAGTCGTGTACCTTTCCTAATCAGCTTTGTATATTTAGGAATTTACGATCAACTCAAGAATTTAGTCAAGCCACGCATTTTCTAGTTTGCCCTTGTCTGCTTAAATGCATCTAAAATAGATCACTTTTCGTACATTTGACATATTAAGTGTGTGCGAGAGTGAATTAGTGGAGCCTATATTAGTGGGAACCCATTGTGAGTACAACGCCCGTATAAAAACTATACTTAATTTGTGGGAGCTTATTTGAGCTAATTGACCCTATATGAGCATCATCTCAAAACAAGCTATGTTTACCATAGTGGATCCTATGTGAGACACATCTCAAAACAAGCTATATCTACCATAGTGGAACCTATGTGAGACACATCTCAAAACAAGCTACATCTACCATAGTGGATCCTGTGTGAGACACATCTCAAAACAAGCTACATCTACCATAGTGGATCCTATGTGAGACACATCTCAAAACAAGCTACATCTACCATAGTGGATCCTATGTGAGACATCTCAAAACAAGCTACATCTACCATAGTGGATCCTATGTGAGACACATCTCAAAACAAGCTACATCTACCATAGTGGATCCTATGTGAGACACATCTCAAAACTAGCTATATTTACCATAATGGAGCCTATGTGACCACCATCTCGAAACAAGCTATATTTACCATAATGGAGCCTATGTGAGCACCATCTCAAAACAAGCTATATTTACCATAATGGAGCCTATGTGAGACACATCTCAAAACTAGCTATATCTACCATAATGGAGCCTATGTGAGCACCATCTCAAAACAAGTTATATTTCCCATAATGGAGCCTACGTGAGACACATCTCAAAACTAGCTATATTTACCATAATGGAGCCTATGTGAGCACCATCTCAAAACAAGCTATATTTACCATAATGGAGCCTATGTGTGATACATCTCAAAACTAGCTATATCTACCATAATGGAGCCTATGTGAGCACCATCTCAAAACAAGCTATATTTACCATAATGGAGCCTATGTGAGACACATCTCAAAACAAGCTATATCTACCATAATGGAACCTATGTGAGCACCATCTCAAAACAAGCTATATTTTCCATAATGGAGCCTATGTGAGCACCATCTCAAAACAAGCTATATTTACCATAATGGAACCTATGTGAGCACCATCTCAAAACAAGCTATATTCACCATAATGGAGCCTATGTGAGCACCATCTCAAAACAAGCTATATCTACCATAATGGATCCTATGTGAGACACATCTCAAAACAAGCTATATCTACCATAATGGATCCTATGTGAGACACATCTCAAAACAAGCTATATTTACACTAATGGATCCTATGTGAGCACCATCTCAAAACAAGCTATATTTACACTAATGGATCCTATGTGAGCACCATCTCAAAACAAGCTATATTTACACTAATGGATCCTATGTGAGACACATCTCAAAACAAGCTATATCTACCATAATGGAACCTATGTGAGCACCATCTCAAAACGAGCTATATCTACCATAATGGATCCTATGTGAGACACATCTCAAAACAAGCTATATTTACCATAATGCATCCTATCTGAGACACATCTCAAGACAAGCTATATCTACCATAATGGATCCTATGTGAAACACGTCTCAAAACAAGCTATATGTACCATAATGGAACCTATGTGAGCACCATCTCAAAACAAGCTATATTTACCATAATGGAGCCTATGTGAGCACCATCTGAAAACAAGCTATATTTATCATAATGGAACCTATGTGAGCACCATCTCAAAACAAGCTATATTTACCATAATGGAGCCTATGTGAGACACATCTCAAAACTAGCTATATCTACCATAATGGAGCCTATGTTAGCACCATCTCAAAACAAGCTATATTTACCATAATGGATCATATGTGACCACCATCTCAAAACAAGCTATATTTACCATAATGGAGCCTATGTGAGCACCATCTGAAAACAAGCTATATTTATCATAATGGAACCTATGTGAGCACCATCTCAAAACAAGCTATATTTACCATAATGGAGCCTATGTGAGACACATCTCAAAACTAGCTATATCTACCATAATGGAGCCTATGTAAGCACCATCTCAAAACAAGCTACATCTACCATAGTGGATCCTATGTGAGACACATCTCAAAACAAGCTACATCTACCATAGTGGAACCTATGTGAGACACATCTCAAAACAAGCTACATCTACCATAGTGGATCCTATGTGAGACATCTCAAAACAAGCTACATCTACCATAGTGGATCCTATGTGAGACACATCTCAAAACAAGCTACATCTACCATAGCGGATCCTATGTGAGACACATCTCAAAACTAGCTATATTTACCATAATGGAGCCTATGTGACCACCATCTCGAAACAAGCTATATTTACCATAATGGAGCCTATGTGAGCACCATCTCAAAACAAGCTATATTTACCATAATGGAGCCTATGTGAGACACATCTCAAAACTAGTTATATCTACCATAATGGAGCCTATGTGAGCACCATCTCAAAACAAGCTATATTTACCATAATGGAGCCTATGTGAGCACCATCTCAAAACAAGCTATATTTACCATAATGGAGCCTATGTGAGACACATCTCAAAACAAGCTATATCTACCATAGTGGAACCTATGTGAGACACATCTCAAAACAAGCTACATCTACCATAGTGGATCCTATGTGAGACATCTCAAAACAAGCTACATCTACCATAGTGGATCCTATGTGAGACACATCTCAAAACAAGCTACATCTACCATAGCGGATCCTATGTGAGACACATCTCAAAACTAGCTATATTTACCATAATGGAGCCTATGTGACCACCATCTCGAAACAAGCTATATTTACCATAATGGAGCCTATGTGAGCACCATCTCAAAACAAGCTATATTTACCATAATGGAGCCTATGTGAGACACATCTCAAAACTAGCTATATCTACCATAATGGAGCCTATGTGAGCACCATCTCAAAACAAGCTATATTTCCCATAATGGAGCCTACGTGAGACACATCTCAAAACTAGCTATATTTACCATAATGGAGCCTATGTGAGCACCATCTCAAAACAAGCTATATTTACCATAATGGAGCCTATGTGAGACACATCTCAAAACTAGCTATATCTACCATAATGGAGCCTATGTGAGCACCATCTCAAAACAAGCTATATTTACCATAATGGAGCCTATGTGAGCACCATCTCAAAACAAGCTATATTTACCATAATGGAGCCTATGTGAGACACATCTCAAAACAAGCTATATCTACCATAATGGAACCTATGTGAGCACCATCTCAAAACAAGCTATATTTTCCATAATGGAGCCTATGTGAGCGCCATCTCAAAACAAGCTATATTTACCATAATGGAACCTATGTGAGCACCATCTCAAAACAAGCTATATTTACCATAATGGAGCCTATGTGAGCACCATCTCAAAACAAGCTATATCTACCATAATGGAGCCTATGTGAGACACATCTCCAAACAAGCTATATTTACACTAATGGATCCTATGTGAGCACCATCTCAAAACAAGCTATATTTACACTAATGGATCCTATGTGAGCACCATCTCAAAACAAGCTATATCTACCATAATGGAACCTATGTGAGCACCATCTCAAAACGAGCTATATCTACCATAATGGATCCTATGTGAGACACATCTCAAAACAAGCTATATTTACCATAATGGATCCTATCTGAGACACATCTCAAAACAAGCTATATTTACCATAATGGATCCTATGTGAGACACATCTCAAAACAAGCTATATGTACCATAATGGAACCTATGTGAGCACCATCTCAAAACAAGCTATATTTACCATAATGGAGCCTATGTGAGACACATCTCAAAACTAGCTATATCTACCATAATGGAGCCTATGTGAGCACCATCTCAAAACAAGCTATATTTACCATAATGGATCATATGTGAGCACCATCTCAAAACAAGCTATATTTACCATAATGGAGCCTATGTGAGCACCATCTCAAAACAAGCTATATTTATCATAATGGAACCTATGTGAGCACCATCTCAAAACAAGCTATATTTACCATAATGGAGCCTATGTGAGACACATCTCAAAACTAGCTATATCTACCATAATGGAGCCTATGTAAGCACCATCTCAAAACAAGCTATATTTATCATAATGGATCATATGTGAGCACCATCTCAAAACAAGCTATATTTACCATAATGGATCCTATGTGAGCGATACACCCATCCGTCTGAGAGCCAGCATTGCATTGATTGCCTTCTGCCACTTCCGTCTATAAACAAACTTTCTCAAACGTTTTTTGGACAGTGACCGTTCTGGTATCCGACTTTCTCGCTTCACTGATCTCTGAAAACAAATAATACCATATTTAATACCATATATGTAAATATTATTGAAATATATAATAAAATTTAATAGTATCGAAATATGCCCAACACTAATACTCTTACACTTTTAAAATATATGAAACAATAAGCTATTGAATATACATCTGACAACCCTTTAATGTTATTAAAATACTGTATGGGTGATTTCATCAATAATATCTGACTTACCCTCAACCACTGGTGCTCGAGACAGGAGGCGGCAGACAAACGCTTCCTGTGAAGACAAACAGTCACCAGTATTAGTTAGATACCTTTAACACTGTGATTTACACAAGTACGAAGTACATTAAATTATCAAGCAGAAAAAAAGTATACAAAATATAGCATGTACTATACCCCAATCAAAAATGTATCAGTATGGGGAGGGGTATTTTTGGTGTGTGTGTGTGTGTGTGCGTGCGTGCGTGCGTGCGTGCGTGTGTGTGTGTGTGTGTGTGTGTGTGTGTGTGTGTGTGTGTGTGTTACACGTATAGATTAGTACATGTATAATAACAGAAATGTAAACAATTACAGTTATATTTGAGACGGAGAATGTGATTCCGCAAACACCTACATGATCGGATACAGGATTTTACTAGGGAGGGGACGCAATTCTTTACAAAAGTATACCTAGAGAATTCCAAAATGCACTAACATGCAATACATTCATATATCCAGAAACCGCTGGAATACCGACAGAAACAAAACCATTGGTTATATTAAAAACAGGAGCACTTTGAAATTCACGCATCGTATAATGTTTGAAAGTAGCTAAGATAACATGCAACTAGTCGTAAGTTATTTTATTAACTAAAAATAGAATGTTTGTTTTTGTAGATATTTTATAAAATTATACTTAAGTTAAACGATACCACTAGAGCACAATAATTTCAACTATTTGGTAATTTAGACATATAGTCTTAAAGAGAAAACCCGCTACATTGGTTTCATTAGTAGCAAGGAATCTTTTATATGAACCATCCCACAGACAGAATAGCACATACTATGGCCTTTAATATACCAGTGGTAGTGCACTAGTTGGAGCAAAAGGTAGCCCAATTGGTCTACCGATGAGGATCAATCCTTGACCGACCGCGCATCAGGTGAACGTTTTACCATTGGGCAACGTCCCGCCCCTAAAAATTAATGGATTCTGAAGATAAAAACACCTGTTTTAACGATACAAAAACGTGTATATACCTAGGATCTTTTATCAGGAGTTTTGAGATGAAATCTTTAGCTTCTTTTGAAATGCTGTCGAACTCTTCTGCATTGAAGTCCCATGTTGCTGTCGTGACGTTCGCCAGAGTTTCTGCCTCCGTGTCCGCCATGAAGGGAGACAACCCTGATAACCTACAAAACCATTGTCCCATTCATGATTATTAAACTATTTATTAACTTTACGGAATAATAACATCTAGTGGTGGTGATTACATAGTTATAGTGTAGTTAGTGTTTTAAATGCCGCACGTACACACATTAAAGGGATGTCTTAAATAATATCTCATGAGTATGTATTATTGGGGGTGGGGGGTCGAGAGTGAACTGTAATATATAGTAATTTACTTTATACATTAAGGCCTCTCTGCATAGCATGTTATCTGGACTTGTTTGGATAAATGTAGTAAAAACTTCTTTTTTTAAAGCAGGCATATCCTATTTAATTTATTTCGACACGTTCCCGGAAGTACACAATTTTTAGATATTTTAGACAAAATAATGGATGTGTTGCTGACACTCTGAGATGTATGTGATAAAAGAAGGCGTATTATGTACAGGCTCACTGTATACTTACAAAACATAGCACACAACACCAACGCTCCACAAGTCTGTGGCGGGAGATATGGGGTCAAAGTTCACCACTTCCGGAGCCACGAATTCTGGCGTTCCAAAGAGAACCCTAAGATCTTCCTTTGGAGAGTATTTTCTTGCCAATCCAAAATCGATAATTTTTATTATGTTACCTTCCCGGGTTAAACATAATATATTTTCTGGCTGAAAGTTAAAAAAAAATCAAAATATAATTAAAGTTAATAGCAACCACAGCCGTAACGTTTTCGGAAAGTGTTTTGTAGTTCTAAACATAACCACTGGCTTAGGAAGCGGGGGGGGGGGGGGGGGGGGGGGGGGGCAAGGTGGGCATGTGTTCCCATCCCACTTTGTAGCAGCAGCGATGTTTTTTATATATAGTTTACACACACACACACACACACACACCACACACCACACACACGCACACACATACACACTTTTTGACACCTTCCTACGCCCGTGATAACGTGCGATAATTCGGTTCAAAACGGTAGTGTGTGAATGTTCTATAGTTTTTTTAGCTGTCAATTGAAAGGGCTGGGAAGGTGTGTACCTCAGTTGACATCTCCCCCCTGAATGTGAGTGTGCGTGCGCGCAGGTGTGTCTGCGTGTGTGTACATCGTCCTGGTATTTTGTATTATTTATTAAAAACCATGTCGTTTCCGGTTTGCCACTGGATTGCTGTTGTGCACCATACTTTTATAAAGCCTGAACTCGATCTGTATATCAGTTTTATGCCATGCCACATTCCAGCAGTGCACGAGCAATAACGAGTCGATAATGGCACACGATCAAAACGATTCCCGTGGAGGAGGCCAGAGATGTTTCACCTGCCCTGCAGGTGCGACTGATAAGAAAAACATTCCGTGCAAATCTTCCATTATGATTTGTTTGTAGGCGTGATCTGACATTTACACTCAATCTGCAGTCCGCGTTCATAAACACCGGCCTCAGACATGCAGACGTGTGCAACGTGATTGGGTGAAGCCGCGAAGGCCGGGCAGAGTAAATAAAAGATATAATGTTTATGGATACCCCAGCACGAAGAATAACGTCTGATGCTGGGCGCTGAAATGGAATCTGCAATTCTCGCTCATAAACTTCGGCATGAGACATGCACGTGCAACGTGATTGGGTAAAGCCACCCCCATCCCCATCCCTCTTACACAGTCTTGGATGGTATGCATAGTTCGCCATATCAAGAGACTGATGGAGTGTCAAGATTGTTATATTAACTGAAGGAAGCTTTAATCTTAGGTTTAATTAACCAGTATCGGTTGTATTCTAGTTAATTAACAGTTTCTAGGTCAAGGATCGAGGTGCACTGATATATGATGAAAATAACTACAGTTCGTATTGGTAGTAATGTGTGACTAGCAGACAGACAGACAGACAGATCACACGGCGCGGATTGACGGAAGGATATGCTTTATTTAACGACGCACTCAACACATTTTAATTACGGTTATATGGCGTCAAGGCGCGGATTGCGTCAGATGTGGAACACATAATAGAAAGTGAACCACCAAACGTGCGTACAGAGTTGTTTCCACTGACTTAGATACCTTGCTGCTAATCAAAAAGAGTAGCCCATAGCGTGGCCACAGCGGGTTTCCTCTCTAATAATATATGTGGTCTTTAACCATATGTCCCACGAGATGTAAGAGTAATTGCAATTGATGAGTGCGTCGTTAAATAAAACATTCCTCCCTTCGACCTTGGCTTTCACCGATAACGTATTTATCCATACGTTATCCATTATGAGTATGTGCATCGCGTTTTGGCAAGAACATGGTTGGTGTATTTTCGGCATTGTTGCTTTTGTCAACTATGTTCCGTTCCCAGCGCCAGCGACTCCAGTCATTGGTGCTTTCAGTTGGTCAGTGGACTTTACACACTCGCATCGCGCTAACAGACACGGACAAAAGTCAATGCACGGCGTATTCCTTTTTTATTCTTTTTTTCCCATGAAGTAATAGCATATTCAGACATCCATTTGGGAATATTGTTCCACAGGATTGGCAATTGTCCAACAGTGCCACACGTGCAAAAACTTGTGCGAATCATGTTTTCCCATTACCATAGGCAGTTGCATATTACACTAACTGGAATCTAATGTAACCATATATATTTGATTATCTCCACTACAATACGCTGGCGGGAAATGTCATTTCTGACGTCTGCATTGCGCGAAGATTTATATTAATTGGTGCCATATTCGAAGGTATATGCAAACCACTGAATGTTCTACTAGATATCGGACACTTCGCATTCAACAATAGGCATTATACAACAGTATTCAGTTTAAACTGTACTGCTATTCACAGTTCAAGGTATACACTACAGAGGCGGATCCGGGCGGGGCAGGTGTCCGCCCCCCACACCTATTGTATATTAATTTTCATCTTTTTACTATCCCCTCCAAATCTCCCCCAAAGTTTCCTTGGCATTCTGCCTAATGTCATTGTCCCCACCCCCAAATGAATTTTCTGGATCCGCCACTGCACTATGTACCTATCAGTTAACAAAGGTCATTAATATTGTAGAATGGCGGGTCAGTCCGTAAAGCGCTCGCCTGAGGTAATGGCGGGTCAGTCCGTAAAGCGCTCGCCTGAGGTAATGGCGGGTCAGTCCGTAAAGCGCTCGCCTGAGGTAATGGCGGGTCAGTCCGTAAAGCGCTCGCCTGAGGTGTTTGCGTCGTATCACCTCAGTGGACCCAATCTCAGCTTGGGTTGTTTCCTGTCCCAACCACTACACCACGACTGGTATATCAAAGGCTGTGGTAGCTGCTGTCCTGTCTGTGTATATGAAAGATCCCTTGCTACTAATGGAAAAATGTAGTGGTTCTCCTCTCTAATAACTATATGTCAAAATTACCAAATGTTTGAAATCCAATAGCCGATGGTTAATAAATCAATATGCTTTAGTGGTGTCGTTAAACAAAAAAACTTCAAGTAATATTGTAAAAAATCTTAAATATTTGTAGAAGATAGTAGGCTCTCAGATTCATGTTGCTTATTAAATTAGTCGCGGACCTTAGGATCTTGGGGTTCCTACACCATGGCATTTTTCCTATCAAAATCCTTCGACATATCGTAACATGGATTGTGATTATTCAATGTGTTGAATATACTGGACCGAATTTACAAAGCATGTTTATATCTTACACGTTTAACTACATTCATTTGCAATCCTGAAACACCTGCGTTTAAGAAAAATAGGTTTCGTACATTGGGCCCATTTTGGTTATATGGCTGGCTAAATCTGTGGGTTTTCGGCACCATGCAAGGGGTCACTAATAGTCACTTCTGGTATTTTGTCAAGGAGAAAAATGGTTTGTATACATGACGGCTTACCACTGCCAGATTAACCTTTTGGTACCATCCAATGCTCCACACCCAGAATATTAACGAAACGATACCAGTAGTTGCTGTAAAAATTCATATAAAAGATCTAGCGGGTTTCTTCTTTCATATTTTAGACCAAATATTGCAATATTCCGTGTGAGACAATGCCGCGGTGTCATTAAATAAAAATTCTTCAGAAGTAATTGTGACACATAGGTCACAGAGAAGAAACCATATTAGACTACTCCTTGTTATTAGCAGACAAATATGTTTTATAGGAGACAGACAACAACCGAGGAGGACTGACTCCACGACCCACTGCGCCTCACGCCATGGTTCTGTCACTGAGTATAAGTCGCTTCTTACCGACTCTCTACAGTAGTATCTAATAATATCGGCTACTGGTATTATGCTCCAAAACAAAACGCGGCTGGTGATCATGTTGAACAGGATTTGCTTTTTCAAGACTAAGACTTGGTACGAGTGGTTACCTTGATGTCGAGATGGAGAATGTGTTTAAGACTTGGTACGAGTGATTACCTTGATGTCGAGATGGAGAATGTGTTTAAGACTTGGTACGAATGGTTACCTTGATGTCGAGATGGAGAATGTGTTTAAGACTTGGTACGAGTGGTTACCTTGATGTCGAAATGGAGAATGTGTTTAAGACTAAGACTTGGTACGAGTGGTTACCTTGATGTCGAAATGGAGAATGTGTTTAAGACTTGGTACGAGTGGTTACCTTGATGTCGAGGTGGAGAATGTGTTTAAGACTAACACTTGGTACGAGTGGTTACCTTGATGTCGAGATGGAGAATGTGTTTAAGACTTGGTACGAGTGGTTACCTTGATGTCGAAATGGAGAATGTGTTTAAGACTAAGACTTGGTACGAGTGGTTACCTTGATGTCGAAATGGAGAATGTGTTTAAGACTTGGTACGAGTGGTTACCTTGATGTCGAGATGGAGAATGTGTTTAAGACTAACACTTGGTACGAGTGGTTACCTTGATGTCGAAATGGAGAATGTGTTTTAAGACTAAGACTTGGTACGAATGGTTACCTTGATGTCGAGATGGAGAATGTGTTTAAGACTAACACTTGGTACGAGTGGTTACCTTGATGTCGAAATGGAGAATGTGTTTTAAGACTAAGACTTGGTACGAATGGTTACC
This sequence comes from Gigantopelta aegis, assembly GCF_016097555.1. Taxonomy (NCBI): domain Eukaryota; kingdom Metazoa; phylum Mollusca; class Gastropoda; order Neomphalida; family Peltospiridae; genus Gigantopelta; species Gigantopelta aegis. Next base: position 26,454,024 of record NC_054707.1, read on the forward strand.
TTGATGTCGAGATGGAGAATGTGTTTAAGACTAACACTTGGTACGAATGGTTACCTTGATGTCGAAATGGAGAATGTGTTTAAGACTAAGACTTGGTACGAATGGTTACCTTGATGTCGAAATGGAGAATGTGTTTTAAGACTAAGACTTGGTACGAATGGTTACCTTGATGTCGAAATGGAGAATGTGTTTAAGACTAAGACTTGGTACGAATGGTTACCTTGATGTCGAAATGGAGAATGTGTTTAAGACTAAGACTTGGTACGAATGGTTACCTTGATGTCGAGATGGAGAATGTGTTTAAGACTTGGTACGAGTGGTTACCTTGATGTCGAGATGGAGAATGTGTTTAAGACTTGGTACGAGTGGTTACCTTGATGTCGAGATGGAGAATATGTTTAAGACTAAGACTTGGTACGAATGGTTACCTTGATGTCGAGATGGAGAATGTTCTTGGAGTGCATGAAGGTGATGCCATCACAGATCTGTCTCATGAACATGACACACGCTTTCTCCGTCAGTATAAAGTCGTCGTTGATCACTCGCTCAAACAGCTCGCCACCAGATATACTGAAAAGAATAGTGCATTCTCTAGGTATATGTAAAATTAAATTATAGTAATATTTCAATCTCTATTGCTTCTGTGTATCATCACATGCAGCAGACCTCGACGGGGAGTGGTTAATTGCTCCACTAACGTAGATTATAGGGAGCCATTTAAGATATTACCATATTGATATCATATAAATCACAAGCTAATGAACGCTAAAATATTGCACTCCTTGAACTAGTCACAGGGGAGTGATGGGGAGCGAGAGTGATAGCTCGCCTTAAACGGCGAAGTCTGGTGCATGAAGCTATAAATGCATACTATAAACAGTCAAATCTATCCTACAGGTCAACTGAAGGGATATAACTAAATATGTTAATATTGCTTTTAATAACATGTCAGTTAGGTTGAAAGTTGATATTCATGTCCACTCGATCCTGACTCCGTTAAAAAAAATCTGACCAAAGTGAGTGTCATCAGTCATACTCACAACAAAGGGAACAGTAAGATTTGATTTGTGTTCAAATGTTCGCTGAAACAGGTCGTTGTCCAGGCGCAAGTGCAGGAATTTATGCAACTGTGGCCATAAGCGTACGAGACAGGGGAGATGGGGTCAGAGCTGGAGCAATACCTCAAATTCGGGCAAATATTATAGAGATATTCGTGCAAAATGTGCTAACCACCCGAAAAACAATTTGTAATCCATGTAAAAATGCATAGTGATTCGTTTGCAACCCTATATAGCTGCTAATAGTAGTAGCTGTAGTAATGATAATAAGAATAAATGTTATTATGCAGTTTCGGGCATTTTCGTTTAATTCGGGCAAAACACCAGCCTGTCCCCTTACACAAATGGGAGCCCGTACGTCTATGGCTGTGGCTATGGCGAACGTAGTTTATAGGGGGCGGGGGCGGGGGGGGGGGGGGTCGAGTCACGATCCACTGGATAATATATTAAACAAAAGAAACTTTGCTTGAACAGGGGGGTTTCGACCCCCGAAGCCCTCACCCGACACACTCTTGTTATATACGGTTAAACACTGGGGAAATGCACCAATGTTCATAATACTTTATGTCTTTATACACGTGGCCTTAAGTCTGGGCCATAAAATAGCATGTAGTTAAAGTCTCGAAACTGTTAGTGTCGAGTGTGGATTTTAACTGTTTCTATAAGCAAGTGGTACTCACAGCTCTAGCACGAGACAGAAGCTCTCTCTGTTCTCAAAGGCGTCGTACAACTGTAGCAGTCGAGGATGCTGTAAACATTTCATAATTTCCACCTCATTGGCGATCTCCTTTCTGTCAGAAGGACTCGTAACGTCAATGAACTTGGCCGCCATTTCCCGACCAGATTGTCTTTCTCGACATGATTTAACTTCACCAAATTTTCCTCTGTAAATCATAGATACAAATGTAGACGTATAATTTGTATTTTTTACTTTAAAAAAAACCCACCTTATAATCTAAATATTTCATTTACAAAACCACTAAATACGTAATATATCTACATAGGAAAATCTGGGTTCATTGCTGTCTTACAAACTTAATATTGTCAGAAGTGTAATATGGGTATGTCAAGACCGCATTGCAGTATTGCCTACGAAGGCAATAAAAGAGATGATTTTGAAGTTTGTTTTGTTTAATGACGCCATTACAGCACTAGATTTAATTAATCATAAGCTATCAAATGTCAAACAGCTTGATTCAGATAATACCTTTACATTTGTTCCATTAGTAGCATGGGATCTTTTATATATTTTATATGCACTTTCCCAGATAGGACAGCACATACCATAACATTGATATAGCAGTCGCGGGGAATTTGTCGGGACGGAAAAACAAACAGTCAGAGAATGAATCCACTGAGGTGATTCGATCAAACGATGCAAGCACCTCAAGCGAGCGCTCTACCGTCTGAGCCAGATTCCGTCAGATGGTCATTACAATTGTTCGAAAAAGCCACTAAATAGTGTTCAACATTTCTGATGAGGGGTGTTTTCTTTTTTTTGTGGATTTTTGTGTGGGGGTTAGCTGGGGGTGTTGTTGTTGTTGTTGTTTTTTTTGGGGGGTAGGGTGTTGTTGTTGTGGGTTGCCTTGCAAAGTAACATGGAGTGTATGTTTACAATGAATTTCTATACATGACATAGCTTTGTGAAAAATCTGTTAAGCTAAGAGATTTGATTTTGAGTTAGTGATTCTCGATACTTACTTTCCTAAGAGTTTGCCCACTGCATAGTCGTCTGTTATCCATCGATCCTTCCTGACCACGACGTCGCGGGTCTCAAACGGAAGTTCATCGTCTGAAACGAAAGGGTAAAACAGTTTTGTTTAGACCGATGACACATGAGTGTTAACGTAATCCATAACATGTTCTTACAGCTGTGTTTAAGACCGATGACACGTGAGTGTTAACGTAATCTAAAACATGTTCTTACAGCTTTGTTAAGACCGATGACACGTGAGTGTTAACGTAATCTAAAACATGTTCTTACAGCTTTGTTTAGACCGATGACACGTGAGTGTTAACGTAATCTAAAACATGTTCTTACGGCTTTGTTTAGACCGATGACACGTGAGTGTTAACGTAATCTAAAACATGTTCTTACAGCTTTGTTTAGACCGATGACACGTGAGTGTTAACGTAATCTAAAACATGTTCTTACAGCTTTGTTTAGACCGATGACACGTGAGTGTTAACGTAATCTAAAACATGTTCTTACAGCTTTGTTTAGACCGATGACACGTGAGTGTTAACGTAATCTAAAACATGTTCTTACAGCTTTGTTTAGACCGATGACACGTGAGTGTTAACGTAATCTAAAACATGTTCTTACAGCTTTGTTTAGACCGATGACACGTGAGTGTTAACGTAATCTAAAACATGTTCTTACAGCTTTTGGAACCCATCGAATATAGTCATCGGCCGTAAATGGGGAGAAGAAACATCATGAGTTGAAACAAAAATGGATTGTTAAAAAATGATATTTTCTTCTATGTCTGGCATGCCTAATTTACTTGTTTTGGAAATTTACAAAATCAAATTGTCCCATTAGTGTATATCTATACCTTATCCTAAACAACGATAGAGCGCGTGTATGTATGCGTGTGCATGTGCGCGCGTGCGTGTGTGTGTGTGTGTGTGTGTGTGTACTATTTATTTCACATACATAAATAATTAGTCTACACACCTTACTTTATGCATGTGCATACTAGCAAATCCAGATTTAAACACAACAACAATGGGTGGTGCATTAAGTAAATACATGTCGGAGTGTTAATGTATTAGGAAAACCGTACATGTAACAAAGGTATACAGTGTAGGTCTGTCAACACTTGAATGCGGCTTTTGCTAAATCTCAGTGAGTGATGCAGATAGGTGAATATTCACGAGCCAGTACGAGAGAACCTTTGTAGTCCAGACTCAATCTCTAATGACGTCACACGCATACAATTTGTATGGCGTTGCCATGACGTTAAAGTCTGAGACTATATTAGAATCTTGAGTCCCGACTCTAAAAGGTTTATATAAAAGATCCCTTGCTGCTAATCGAAAAAAGTAGCCCATGAAGTGGCGACGACGGATTTCCTCACTCAATATCTGTGTGGTCCTTAACCATATGTCCGACGCCATATAACCGTAAATAAAATGTGTTGTGTGCGTCCTTAAATAAACCATTTTCCTTCCTTCTACAGTTACTGACGTTTCAAATTCCGGTCTAGACTGGATCCTTTCAGACGCACATGCAAGTGTGACTATTTCTCGCAATTTGAATATACTACAAATAAATGTATTGAAATGCCAGCAGCTAAACATGTTGTATAAGCATGTAACAGTTTCAGTAGACAATTACTCTAATAAGTACATTATAAATGTCATCCACAACAAATATATTCTTTTTCATAGGAAAAGGATAAGTCTATAGTCCATCCCATCATTCTATAAACATGTTTTTTGTAAATAATTTCAGTTTGGTTTAACGTAAGAAGAAAAATAAAAGTTTGGGGGAAATAACGAAACAAATACTATTTTGGGGTTCAATGTACAAATCAATCGGATCAGAAATAAATAACTTGTAGCAATTTATTTAGTATGAAAAAAGCCGTTCCCCGTGGGACGGATTATGGTCTTTTGTTTTACAACGTGTCTATTTAATAATCGTCAAGTGTTTTATTGGTTTCTGGAGTATCCTGTATAAACAATGTCACTATTATTCAAGGTGGTCTTTCTGTTATGTTCAACTGTATCGCGTTTGCATTGTTTGCGTAGTTCTGTACAAACACATTAGGTATCCATCCATGAAAAACATCTTTTCGAATACGATTAAAATGCCCATGCAGGTGCAAATGCAAATATCATCGTATCAACGTCCCTGCAATCAAAAGAATACAAGCAAATATTTGTGAGCACGTCTCGCATTAAAGGAAAGCAAGGCGGTTCAGTATGTACAACGGTAAATATCATGGTTCCATTCCTCGCGAGATCTGTAAAACATGTATACAGCGAGGAAGAGCCCACTGGTTAGAGCATTCTGCTTGGGACGATGGACGTTCTTATGCACTCCCGTCAAGCTCTTATCTAGCTTCCTACATACAGGGAATGAACTGAATGTTGTTTTAATCACATTTAGTACATCTTTCATAGTTTTATATCGACATTTGGAGAGAGAGAGAGAGAGAGAGAGAGAGAGAGAGAGAGAGAGAGAGAGAGAGAGAGAGAGAGAGAGAGAGAGAGAGAGAGAGAGAGAGTTAGTTTGCTGCTCTGTAGGTTACATCTACTACTAAGCAGCTAGGGAACTGTTACATGCACTGTTCCAAAGACAGGAGAGTAATTATCACGGTCTTAGAGTCCATCGAGAGGATTCCCACTTGCTATTGCCATTTAACTGGAAATATTGACTTCCATCAGCAGCAATGTAATTGTGTGCATATATATGCACGATTCCGTACTAATTCCAGTGCTATGCCACGCCTTTCAGCTAAAAAATCAAACATTAAAGGGACATTCCTGACTTTGCTGCATTTGTAAGATGTTTCCGACAAATAAAATATTTCTACGATTAAACTTACATATTAAATATATTTTCTTGTTTAGAATATCAGTGGCTGTATATTCAATGTGTTTCTGGTCGTCTTAATATTTGTAAGAAGCCCAAACTAGATTTTGTCTTCAAATAATTTCGTACGTACGAAAAAAAGATATTTTAGAAAATAAAATGAAATTTAACCTAGTACAAATATTAGAACGATCTGAAACACGTTTAATATACAGCCACTAATTTTATGCGGAAAAATATATTTGATATGTAATTGCATTCGTTAAAAAGTCTCTGTTAGTTGATAACATCTTAAAAATTGCAGCAAACTCCGGAATGTCCCTTTAAGTAGAGTATATCGCAGGTGTTATGCCTACATTGTTAGCTTGTATAAATGGACTTACCAACTGTCGGCTCGCTTTCATCTACATGGACTTTGTTCACATTCCCATGTGGTCCCAGGGTACACCTGTAATGTACAGTCAAAATATATAGTTGAGCTATCATAAATAGATTTTAAAATTTCATTTTGTATTTAACTCCTTCTAGCTAAAGTTATTGTAGAACACAAAATAATTTATCTATAAATGTTTATTATATATTCGATGTCTGAGTTTGGATTTATATTATTTTTGTAAGCAATTTGTGATGGTAGTGTCTAGATCATGGGTGCAAAAAAATACTATACGCAGAATTCATCTGTATTTCTGTTCAGTCGGTCATGACTTCCCACCTGCGAAAACCCCACCAATTATTCTTTTTTATGAAATCAATTTTAGAGTGTACCAGATGTTTACCTTAGGCAAATTTCCGGGAACGTGCCGAAATAAAACACAGGTATTGTGTCGGCTCGTTTTTACTATATTTATCCCCTATGTATCCAGTTATGTATGTACTCTTTTCGCCTACATATTAATTTTTTTTAATCCAAAAAAAGAATAACAACATAAAAATAATAAATATATAATAATACATTGAAACAAATTATGGTCGTGTCTATTTTTAAGTAGTTTGTTTGTTTTGTTTAATGACACCTCTAGAGCACATTGATATATTACTCGTGGGCTGGCGAGTGCTGGGTTCGTCTCCCTGTTCCCGCTCCAACCCAGGCTGACGTTTAATAGCTCAGCGAATGGATGGATGTTTAACGATACCCCAGCAATGTAATGGCTCAGTGGGAAGGTGTAAGACCACTATGCCGATTTGTCTCTCACTAACCACTAAACTTAATTTTAGTCGTTCACACATTTTATTAGTCGAAAACATCCTACAATTATAGACAACTGAGGATAGCTTAAAATGAATGACTTGAACACAGCAGGATGATCACGCCATGGGACAACACAGTCAACATGTTCGTAAACTCGAAAGGTTAATCTCAATTTATTATCCTAGTCTTGGAGGCATTCAAGATGTAACGTTAATGTGTATCAAAATTGTGTTTCCGGTGTTAGTATGGAATCAAGGCATTATGGAATATTGCAATGCTTCACAGTGGCTAATTAGAATTTCTAATGTCATTTATATTTCTTTTTCCACTTGGGTTTCGTGTCTTTATCCAATTAATGTTAAGGCACGCTGTCCTGGGCACACACCTCGAATGGTGTCCAGGATAGTGAGTAAATATTAAGTTGTTAGTGGTTAGTAAACAAAATTCACATCGAGTGTCCAGGACAACGTCCTAAAGTATCTGTTGTATTTTTTCTCCAGGTTTTAAAACCATTTATTTGATGTCGAGTCGTGCGGTGTAAGTTTTGCAAGGACTCAGCATATTTGAAAGGCCTTGGTATGTTGTGTAGATATATGACTAACAGGGTGTGTTGCTCGACACCAAGTTCGAGACTGCTTGGAATGCATCATTAATGCAGATTTACGGTGACACGAGTGTGCAAGAACTCTCAACATGCACCGGAAGTATCGTAGGACGGTTCCAGAAAGTGTCATACATTTTATGTGGTGCCACGTGGGTTAACAATTATACTTTTAGGGTATGAACCTTTTTTAATTGAATAAAGTCAGATAATTTAAATGTATAGTGTAGATGGTATGGGTATTGGGAAAAACAGGTTTCTCTAGCCCCCAGGACCTAGTCACCTTTAATAATTTTTGGAACAGCCCTTAAACCGTAGTATTCGCGTCCAGCTGTTTGTGAAAGCAATGCAGCGTTTAGCGCTACTATGTAAATAACTTTAGTTTGTTTAATTTAGCATTTAATTCGTTCTGTTAGTGTTTCACCATCGTCTTCAACTATCAGTATTCGCCGCCGCTCAAGACGGGGTCATGCGAGGATCCGTCTGTCTATGTTATGTAAATATTTAACAAATCACGACATTCGCTTCAAAATTCCGCAAAGATGCGTTAAATGCTCTTAAAGGTCAGTTTCATTGATGGTTTTCATTGATGGTTTTAGCATTCTGCCAAATGACGTCATAGCATGTTCCAATGGTAGAACAGAACAGAACAGAAAGGAACAGAAGGAACAGATCTTCATTTCACTCAAGGCCACCAAAAAGTAGTTTAAAAGGAGTGTATATAAAATACGCTATTTCATGGGCGTATTCGGATACGACTTTTATGTCAACTCGCGATTTATGACAATATGGTTTTCACACATCACCAGTTGACATAAAAATCGTATTCCAAATAAACAACATGAAATGGTCTATTTATTATATACATACAGTCGAACTTCGTTAACTCGAAGTTGAAGGGGACAACGAAATAGTTCGAGTTTCAGGGAGTTCGAGTTTTCGAAAACCGTATAGCAGACCCCAAAGTGAAAATGCATTGTAGTATTATCATTTCGTTGCTATCCCCCCATTTCTGGGCCCTTCGCCAGATTGCTTGGATGACAAGAAAGCGTGACTATTAACCGATCTGGCTATCCCCCCCCCGTTGCCGGGTCCTTCCCCAGATTGCTCGATCTCTGATGTATCAGTTTCTAACATAACTAAATGACTAGTAATGAATCATTTTGAATTCACACTTAAATAGCAAATAACAAATTTGACATGATTCACTCGTTTAAGAGAAAAAACAAACAGCGTTAATTGTTATTACAACAGTTCTTTGAAGATTACAAGACTATCCGTACTTTGTGTAATGAGGCCCGCTGCCGTGTACAAACACCGACAACCAAATGCAGGCATGTAGGATCATTTCGTTCCGCATAGTCGGCGATCTATTATTCTGTAATTACCGCGTGTATCATAGATAGCCGAGACCGGATATCGGAGAAGAATGGTTTGTTTTTGTTTTTTTTTTTTTTAAAGGCCACTGACCTATTTAATGGCCTAACAAAGTATTACCTGAACAAAAATATTTTGATTTGTCCCTAAATGTACTTTATTCAACTATCTTCATAACCACCATACTCCATTTATTAATGATATTTTGTAAAAAATAATAATTGAATTATGGCAATGGTCCATAATTCAAAAACTAAAATTGCCAAGAGGGTTGGCATGGATTTCACTCCATCATGGTTCAGTTAAGATGATTTATATTCTGTGTCATACTGAATAACGTCATAAAAGATCAGTTTATAAATACACGTGGATAATTTTGTATTTTTACCTATTAGAAGTGAAGTCCAGAAACAGATCATTTTACAGTATACAATCAAGTAAGACGTAAGACTTCATCTCAGAGTGAACACACAACTTAGGGAGTAGGTATAATAGGTATAACTACTAATCACTACCCCTCCCTCCCTCTCCCTCCCTCTCTCTCTCTCTCTCTCTCTCTCTCTCTATATATATATATATATATATATATATATATTGTTAACTTATATGGTTATTGGCAACAACAATTAAATGAACTTGAACAGATACATTCATTTTGTAATTATTAAATGGAATATATATGTACTTATTGAATACAGATGTACACATGCAACTATTAAATTGAGGTACGTAGTATTTATATTTATTATAAAATGAAGGTATGTCTTAAAATAGTACTTTTTAATTGTCTAATATTGGCGCTTTAATTATATTTTTAAGATTTCTTTTAAAGTTCAGTTAATAATCTAAAACGTGCTGTTGGCTTACTTCAGTTTGTAGAAACATATATCGTTTGAAGTAGCCGAATGCCCCATGACGAGTCGTTGATGTTCCCTCCAGTCTGATCGCCATGTACCATCCCACGTTACAGGTAACCGCACAATAAAGTCAGTAGCGTACCTGCGTCTGCCTATTTACCTCGGTCTACCAACCGAATACCAAACAAATCGAAAACGAGGCTCCTCACCTGACGACCTTGCATACACTTATTGGCTTCATTGAGAAGTCAAGACGTATTCGGGCTAGACTGATCTCCGGACAATTCATATTATTTGGTGTGTGTTATTGTGTACCAGTAGTACTGCATTCATAAAGACAAAACAAGACTATCTGATATCCGCGACATATGTTTATAGGGCCTAGCCTTATTTGGCGTTTAGCGTCATATATAAATTTATATTTAACACACAAAATGAGGTGCGAGTCACAGGCGTGTTTATACCTTTGAATTGACGTGTATATGATCCTGAAAATATTGATGTGTCAATGTTTGATATTATTTCATATATCAAAAGGAATTTAGTAGTAACACCCACCTGTTGTGGATTGTGTTAAATACCTCCAGGGCAAGGTGTACAGTTCTACATATTGTAACACTATTTATTTTATTTTATTTTAAATTTAATTGTGTTTATTGATTAATTGTTGGCTTTTTTTAAGATTTAAAAAAAAAACTTTATTTATCTTTATTTATTGCTCTTAAATTCACATTAAATTTGTTTTAATTTAAAGCTATATCGGAATGTAATTAAAAATGTTTTCTTTTAATTGTATGTACTAATATTGTGTTTCGTTACACTGTATTTTCAACATAAACGGCATGTTTGAGATACAAACACAGAGTTCTGGTTGGGGCAACAAGAGGTTTTTGAGAGCTTTAAAGGGAGTGAGATGTGTTAATTTGAATGCTATATATATAATTATATATAGCATTAAAAAAAACACCACAAACATTTCAGTTGTTTAATGTCATGTTTCGGCATTTTTGCCTTTTTTAAATTAACAATAAGATCAGTGTGTGTATATATATATATATCCAAAATCAAATTTTGTTTTTTATTCAGGGATAATCGATTGTTCCCATTTCAGACAGAAAATATGTAAATGCATCATTGTCGTCTATGATGTGTGTATTATGGAGAGGGTATGTAGTAAGCAGTAAAATATGTTTCAATCAAAACTTACACAATTAAATCGCATACCTCACATATCTGCACACATTGGGTGATTACAAACAGTCGATTTCTATATTTCAAACTGAGCGTGTAACAAAAACATCTTAGAAAGGAATGTTTGAAGTACACTCATCACGATATGCAGCCTATAAATACCTCTGGACGGGTGGACAAGCCTGACGGGATCGATGATGACGTGACGTCCATACCCCGGATTCTAACCTGTGTTTGTATGACAGGTGTGAAAAGAATGTCGACGTGCGGCTTGCGGAAACGGGAAGTAAACGATAAAGGGCAAGCTGACAGTATACACCTGCGTTGCGTTTCCCAGGGTTAGTGCGGTTTGCGTTTTATGTTTTATGAGTAACCATGCCTTGCGGGTAGCCGGCTTGTATCAGGACCGCGTTTTAATTATTTAAAATACAGTAGGGCTTTTATAATTTTGGTCGGGGTTTGTTGTTGTTTGGATTTGGATTTTTTTGTTGTTGCTTTTTAATTGAGGATTATATATATGTATATTAAAGAAATGTTTGATTTTATTTTGTTAAACAAAACCACTAGAGCACTCTGATTTATTGGATGTCAAACATTTGGTAATTCTAACACAGTCTTAGAGAGGAAACCCGCTAAGTTTTTCCATCAGTAGCAAGGGAATTTTATATGCACCATCCTATAGACAGGATACCACATAACACGGCCTTTGATATACCAGTCGTGGTGCATTGGCTGGAACGAGAAATAGCCCAATAGGCCCACCGACGGGAATCAATCCTAGACCGATCGCGCATCAAACGAGCGTTTTTCCACTGGGTTACATACCACCCTATTAAAGATATTATTGCAGTTTTTATTTTGTAATTACATGTACTCCTATGGATGAAATATTTTAATACTCTGGTGCTGTTATTTAGCTATAAAGCATCATGGTCAATGAGCAATAAACTGAAAACTGCTATATAATAAAATATTGTCTACGTGTGCGTCGTCTTGGTGTTTTGTGTTTACCTATTTCGTTTATACTAGTTTATCCTGCAAGCACTATTTGTACTAACCATTTATAGTGACCGTATAAGCAAAGTCATAAACTGCTACTAGTGGTGAATACTTGTCACGTGACCTGCTTTCACTAGATATTCAATTGTCTAGTGTTTACGTCGTTAATTTCAATACTCTTGCTGTGGTATGTAATACAAAATTATGTATTAATTTATTTCGAAATTATGAATTAAAAAACAATTTTTACGTAACAAAAATAACATGTTACAGGAATAAAATAAAAGAAATGGTTTTTTATTTAACGACGCAATCAACACATTTTATTTACGGTTATATAGCGCCAGACATATGGTTAAGGACCACACAGATTTTGAGAGGAAACCCGCTGTCGCCACTACATGGGCTACTCTTTCCTATTATTTATTTGCGCTTCCCACAGGCAGGATAGCACAAACCATGGCCTTTGTTGAACCAGTTATGGATCACTGGTAGGTGCAAGTGGTTTACACCTACCCGTTGAGCCATGCGGAGCACTCACTCAGGGTTTGGAGTCGGTATCTGGATTAAAAATCCCATGCCTCGACTGGGATCCGAACTCAGTACCTACCAGCCTGTAGACCGATGGTCTAACCACGACGCCACCGAGGCTGGTCTACAGGAATGAAGTCATGAATGTTTGTATTTTGTACTGGGTAAAGCTTACTCGTTTAGCTTGATTAATCAATAAAATAAACATGATTTCATTACTCTTATTGTTGAGTCGTAGGATAAAGCCACTAACAGGTTAATGCCATGGGTTATCGGCTTTATCCAGTTCGGAAGGTGATTGGGAGTGGGGGGTGTTTGTCCATATATTTAACGTTTCCGATTGATAAACAAAATCATATTGCATCTTTAACTTCTGCTTTCAGTGACTGGTATTCCTGGTAATTAACCAGTTGGAATCAACACGTTTTTCTCTTTATGAATTATTTATTGCGACCTGAATGCCACTTAAAGTGTTCTTTCTGTATATCCCGCCCAAAGACCCAGTATGATTTTGTCACTGGATTACTTCCACCATGGAGTAAGTAGCTATATTTATGTTCAAATTCGACCAAGAGGTCCGTCTAAATGTGGGGAGAGATGTAGTCTCATGGTTGATGCGAGGAGGTAGGCCCACCAGTGCTCATATCTGGAAGCTCAAAAGATCTGGTACGTGCTGTGCTGGCTGTGATTAAACAGTAGGTGGCAGCAATGGGGTTGTGGTTTACCGGCTGTGTCGGTGTTACGTCGGTTCCTGTCTTTTGTACAAAAAGCTAAAGTTCGTTGTGTTTTACGACACCACTAGATTTATGAATCATCGGCTATTGGATGTCAAACATCGGGTAATTAATCATCGGCTATTGGATGTCAAACATTTCCTCTCCATTTTTCTATTAGTAGTACGGGATCTTAATATATGTACCATCTCACAGACAGGTTAGCACATACCACGGACTTTGTGGTGCACTGGCTGGAACGAGAAATATACCAATGTATAAAGTAGCATCTCGTTTCTTTATTGTTTAATGTTAGGGGCTTTGTGTTAGGCTGGGACTCGAACCTATAGAACCAATTCGCCCGCATTTCCCATACCACCACGATAACCATCGGCCACCGAGACATTCTTTAACAAGAGTACCAGTGAGGTACACAATACGCCAATCAGGAGCCATATTTATATTAAAGAATATGTTACGGGTATGATTTAATTCTAATTATGTGAAATTTTTGCAATGGGATGAATGAACAGTTTGTTTTGGACCAGCCACCATCCCAAGTTGTTCCTACATGTAAGGTTTGTTGGTCCTGTATGCATCTGTATGCAAGATATGGTCCGGACTATGATTTACTGTTATATGCAGTAGACCGTGAAAAGTAACTCACAGGGACCTAGTAATAGTACGCGACACACCACCATCCCAAGTTGTTTCTACATGTGAGGTTTGATGGTCCTGTATGCATATGTATGCAAGATATGGTCCGGACTATGATTTACTGTTATGTGAAGTAGACCATGAAACGTAGGTCACAGTGACCTAGTAATAGTACGCGACACACTGCCATCCCAACGTGTTCCTACATGTGAGGTGTGATGGTCCTGTATGTATCTGTATGCAAGATATGGTCCGGACATAGTACGCGGCACACCATCATTCCAAGTGTTCCTACAGGTGACGTTTGATGGTCCTGTATGCATCTGATTTCACGATATGGTCCGGACAAGAAAACATTAAAAGACGGACGGATGGACTGACAGACGAACGGACAACGCCATACCATAGATGGGCGTATGAAAAGAGAATGCTGAGTTAATCGACGATTTACTTGTAGCCTACAAATCAGGCTATCACCCCTTAGCATATTCACCTCAACTTTTGATAGGAATGCACCAGATATAGGTAATGATAAATAATGTGTGTACATCTTAAATTTGTGAACATGTGTTCAATGAGATGATGTGGTGTAGATATTTCATACATCATTTGGTAATGCACTGGCATGTATGTATATATGTATGTATGTCAGGTTTGATTAGTACATACGCATTATGTATGTATTGATGTATGAAAATCTATATATTGTATGTATGTCGAGGTTGACTGTTACATACATAGCTATTAATGCACTGGCGCAGGGGATAATTAAATCCTATCTGGCCTCACAAATTGTCCCATGCCGTTGCTGGGACTCGAACCTGTGGCACCGATTCGCCCGCAAATTGCAAGACTAAACACGATACGCTCTGAGCTATCGAAGCTTCCATAAAAAGGATGCTCATTAATTCAACCACATGCATGGGGCCTACAATCTACGCGGTCTATCCCGCTTACGTGCACGAAACAATGGTTAGATATTAACGCATTGGCACAGGGGATAATTAAATCATTTCTAGCCTCACAAATTGTCTCATGCCGTTGCTAAGACTCGAACCCGTGACACCGAATCGTCCGCAACTTGCAGACTTGCCACAATATGTTCTGAGCTATGTATACATATATGTATGTATGTATGTATGTAAGTATGTAAGTATGTATGTATGTATTGATGTATGAATATCTATATATTGTATGTATGTCGAGGTTGACTGTTACATATATCCTTTTTAGCCTCAAAAATTGTCCCATGCCGTTGCTGTAACTCGAACCTGTGGCACCGAATCGCCCGCAAATTGCAAGACTAACCACGATACGCTCTGAGCTATCGAAGCTTCCTGTATGTATGTATGTATGTATGTATGTGTATGTGTGTATGTATGTCTGTATGCCTGCCTGCCTGCCTGGGTAGATGTTTATGTATTTAAGTGTACATACGAGTATGTTTGTGTGCCAGATGGTGAGGAGGAACTGCTACTTTACATTTAGAGGTTTCAAAGGTTACAGATGTAACAGATGTAACAGATGATTGATCATCTAATGTAACTGGCATGATAGTGATATCAACTCTCTGTCACGATATGTAAACTAGCCGTTCGTTCATTTCGTAAATGTTAGGATACAATATTTGTCAATGATAAACCGACATTATCATTTATCATTGACTAGTCTACTGATGCCAAACTAATCACAGTCGTTTAATGTTGTCGGTGTGTTTTTTGTAGATCTGTTATAGAGATGATTTATTCGTTAGGTTTATTTTGGAGGGCTGAGGGCTTCGAGAGGTTCAAATTCAAATTTACTGAAAATTAATCATTATTTTTATGATTTTAGCAACCATGCTGAGTTATAACTGTCGTTAAGGAATGTAAACATGAAAAGTTATAGGACACACTTCATACTATCACCAAAATGATCTTTTAATCACAAAACCATTTTACCAAAACCATTTTATTCTGGCTCGTGCACAAATTATTCACGCATTTGACGGTTACTAATCAGTGCTCAAAGACTCATCAAAGGCCGTCATAATATGAACT
The DNA here is from genome assembly GCF_016097555.1 of Gigantopelta aegis. NCBI lineage: Eukaryota > Metazoa > Mollusca > Gastropoda > Neomphalida > Peltospiridae > Gigantopelta > Gigantopelta aegis. Next base: position 26,469,782 of record NC_054707.1, read on the forward strand.
GTTCTGACTGTGGGGAGTGAAAATTAAGGAGTAACTTATCTCCTCTCGACCAAATAGTCGTAGTTTAAAATGTGCTTGGGTATTGGCGTGATCGTACGGGCTCTCGGGTTTTGGGTGGGGGTTTTTGTAAATGGGTAAAGGGGCAGGCTGATTTTTTTTCAGGAATTAAACGAAAATGCCCGAATCTGGATAACAACCTTTATTTCTATGTGCTTTACTAATTGCGCCTTCTTATTCGAGATTCTGTGGGAAATCACTGTACAGTGTTTGGCAAATCACATGTTTTGTAGGACAGTGTTTTACAGATGTGTACACAGGCTGGGTGTGGGTTCACAGTGTACGTGTACCTGACTCGCGGTACCTGGTGGTCCATGATTGAAGCGGGTGATGGCTGCCATATGGTGCAGATTCCTTTTTAGCGAAACCAGAACATAACGGTCCGTGTTTACCATAGATCTTCACTGAAATTATTACCTCCGACGTTGAAGTGGGTTAACATAATGCTAGGCAAGCAACGGTTTGTACTGCATGGCGGGGGTGCAGTAGCAGAGTGACAAGCAACAGAGCAGCTTCTAGAGGAAGAGGGCATCTAGGCCGTACCCAGGGGCGGGGAAAGAACAGCTGTATTCCAGTTTACTACGCAACAACAAAAAAATAGTTTATCCTTGGAGAATACCCGTTATTATTGTGCTATCGTGTTTTTATTCTAACTTCAGTCATTTCAGGCTCCGTACGACATTGATTGAATAACTGATTGTTGTGTGTGCATATTACTAGATCTAGGGCGACATCTCCCCTATATATATGCATTAATAATGTCCTAATACTGCTACGGCTATCTATACTCTTTAAAAAAAAGTAGGGGAACTCTAATAAGAATTTACAATTGCCAAAATTGTAAGGTATATTAGCTGTGAGGAATGGTTATATGATAATAGTGAATTGATTGGGCAAACATCACTAATGTTAACCGGTAGTTCAGTATTACAGTAGGTTTTATGACCACCAAAGATCTTGAAGGACGATTGGGGTCAGAAGTGAAATTTGAAAGTTGACATATTTTTTTCTTCAGTAAATCGCAAATTCAAACAATAAAAATTACTAAAAACAAAACAATAACAACTGTATGTTCAACAGAATAAAAAACGATTGATAGAAATAATATTGCACAGTGATTAATCGACCTTTGTGGAAATTGTCAAAATCGAGAATGATACCCCACGCACGTGTACGGAGCAATGCGTGATGCACGTGCAAACTATGGAATGTGTTTCAGTGTGTTGATAAACAGACCTGAACGTTCTTTACTAGGATGTCTGTGGTCAAAACGTATGTTCGGTCTAATAGTTGATATTAACATTAATATTTCAGGTTCCCCTACTTTTTTGAAGAGTATACACATGTATATCATTGCTAGCTATACACAGAACCGCAACCATCCACCCAAAAACAACTCGGTAATATATGTGACCCTTTAAATATTTCAGATTAGGTACACCAATGATTAATATATTAGTGGGTGGTTTTAATGTTTATTCTCCCCAGAGTATAGTGAATTAGGTTGGGGAGCTAGATTCACAGACATACATAACATAATACATTGATATCTGTTGTCGGTTATTTTTGCACCAAAACCTGATATCACATATTTTTGTTTGTTTATTTGTTTTCCACAATGGATACATCATAAATAAATAAAAAAATTAATTAATTAAAAAAAAAAAAAAAAAAAAGGGGAAAAAAAGTCTTCATTACTGAGCTGGAGAGCAAATCAAAGTTAATACTGTAGAAAGAAAACTGTTATAATATGAATATTTTAATTACCATTGTACAATATTCAATTTTTACCAAATAGACAAACCGGCCGTTGAACGTGAAAGCCCTGATGGTGACAAACTCAGCTCCGGGGATAATGAACGAGGTGAAATTGGGGGCCCTTGCTTTAGACACTCACTTGGTTGGCGATCGATTGTAGTATTCGGTCTGTATGACAATGTAGGTAGCATAGCCCTTCCTCTAGACACTCACTTGGTTGGCTATGGATTGTACTGTTCGGTCTGTAGGAAAAGGTAGACAACATAGCCCTTGCTCTAGACACTCACTTGGCTGGCTACGGATTGTAGTATTCGGTCTGTAGGACAGTGTAGATAGCATAGCCCTTGCTCTAGACACTCACTTGGTTGGCTATGGAGTATAGTGTTCGGTCTGTAGGAAAGTGTAGATAACATAGCCCTTGCTCTAGACACTCACTTGGTTGGCTACGGATTGTAGTGTTCGGTCTGTAGGACAGTGTAGATAGCATAGCCCTTGCTCTAGACACTCACTTGGTTGGCTATGGAGTATAGTGTTCGGTCTGTAGGAAAGTGTAGATAACATAGCCCTTGCTCTAGACACTCACTTGGTTGGCTACGGATTATAGTGTTCGGTCTGTAGGAAAGGGTAGACAACATAGCCCTTGCTCTAGACACTCACTTGGCTGGCTACGGATTGTAGTATTCGGTCTGTAGGACAGTGTAGATAGCATAGCCCTTGCTCTAGACACTCACTTGGTTGGCTATGGAGTATAGTGTTCGGTCTGTAGGAAAGTGTAGATAACATAGCCCTTGCTCTAGACACTCACTTGGTTGGCTACGGATTGTAGTGTTCGGTCTGTAGGACAGTGTAGATAGCATAGCCCTTGCTCTAGACACTCACTTGGTTGGCTATGGAGTATAGTGTTCGGTCTGTAGGAAAGTGTAGATAACATAGCCCTTGCTCTAGACACTCACTTGGTTGGCTACGGATTGTAGTGTTCGGTCAGTAGGAAAGTGTAGATAACATAGCCCTTGCTCTAGACACTCACTTGGTTGGCTACGGATTGTAGTGTTCGGTCTGTAGGACAGTGTAGATAGCATAGCCCTTGCTCTAGACACTCACTTGGTTGGCTATGGAGTATAGTGTTCGGTCAGTAGGAAAGTGAAGATAACATAGCCCTTGCTCTAGACACTCACTTGGTTGGCTACGGATTGTAGTGTTCGGTCAGTAGGAAAGTGTAGATAACATAGCCCTTGCTCTAGACACTCACTTGGTTGGCTACGGATTGTAGTATTCGGTCTGTAGGAAAGTGTAGATAACATAGCCCTTGCTCTAGACACTCACTTGCTTTGCTATGGATTGTAGTGTTCGGTCAGTAGCAAAGTGAAGATAACATAGCCCTTGCTCTAGACACTCACTTGGTTGGCTACGGATTGTAGTGTTCGGTCAGTAGGAAAGTGTAGATAACATAGCCCTTGCTCTAGACACTCACTTGGTTGGCTACGGATTGTAGTGTTCGGTCAGTAGGAAAGTGAAGATAACATAGCCCTTGCTCTAGACACTCACTTGGTTGGCTACGGATTGTACTGTTCGGTCTGTAGGAAAGTGTAGATAACATAGCCCTTGTTCTAGACACCCACTTGGTTGCCGATTAATTGTAGTATTCGATCTGTAGGAAAGTGTAGATAACATAGCCCTTGCTCTAGACACTCACTTGGTTGGCGATTGATTGTGGTATTCGGTCTGTAGGAAAGTAGATAACATAGCCTTTGCTCTAGACACTCACTTGGTTGGCGATCGATTGTAGTATTCGGTCTGTATGACAGTGTAGATAACATAGCCTTTGCTCTAGACACTCACTTGGTTTGCTATGGATTGTAGTGTTCGGTCTGTAGGACAGTGTAGATAACATAGCCCTTGCTCTAGACACTCACTTGGTTGGCGATCGATTGTAGTATTCGGTCTGTATGACAGTGTAGGTAGCATAGCCCTTGCTCTAGACACTCACTTGGTTTACTATGGATTGTAGTGTTCGGTCTGTAGGAAAGTGTAGATAACATAGCCCTTGCTCTAGACACTCACTTGGTTGGCTACGGATTGTAGTATTCGGTCAGTAGGAAAGTGTAGATAACATAGCCCTTGCTCTAGACACTCACTTGGTTGGCTACGGATTGTAGTGTTCGGTCAGTAGGACAGTGTAGATAGCATAGCCCTTGCTCTAGACACTCACTTGGTTGGCTACGGATTGTAGTGTTCGGTCAGTAGGAAAGTGTAGATAACATAGCCCTTGCTCTAGATACTCACTTGGTTGGCTACGGATTGTAGTGTTCGGTCAGTAGGAAAGTGTATATAGCATAGCCCTTGCTCTGGACAGTGACTTGGTTGGCGATCGATTGTAGTATTCGGTCTGTATGACAGTGTAGATAACATAGCCTTTGCTCTAGACACTCACTTGGTTTGCTATGGATTGTAGTGTTCGGTCTGTAGGACAGTGTAGATAACATATCACTTGCTCTAGACACTCACTTGGTTGGCGATCGATTGTAGTATTCGGTCTGTATGACAGTGTAGGTAGCATAGCCCTTGTTCTAGACACTCACTTGCTTTGCTATGGATTGTAGTGTTCGGTCTGTAGGAAAGTGTAGATAACATAGCCATTGCTCTAGACACTCACTTGGTTGGCTACGGATTGTAGTATTCGGTCAGTAGGAAAGTGTAGATAACATAGCCCTTGCTCTAGACACTCACTTGGTTGGCTACGGATTGTAGTGTTCGATCTGTAGGAAAGTGTAGATAACATAGCCCTTGCTCTAGACACTCACTTGTTTGGCGATTGATTGTGGTATTCGGTCTGTAGGAAAGTGTAGATAACATAGCCCTTGCTCTAGACACTCACTTGGTTTGCTATGGATTGTAGTGTTCGGTCTGTAGGACAGTGTAGATAACATAGCCCTTGCTCTAGAGTCTCACTTGGTTTACTATGGATTGTAGTATTCGGTATGTAGGAAAGTGTAGATAACATAGCCCTTGCTCTAGACACTCACTTCGTTTATTATGGATTGTAGTGTTCGGTCTGTACGAAAGTGTAGACAAAATAGTCCTTGCTCTAGACACTCACTTGGTTTGCTATGGATTGTAGTGTTCGGTCTGTAGGACAGTGTAGATAGCATAGCCCTTGCTCTAGACACTTACTTGGTTGGCGATTGATTGTAGTGTTCGGTGTTCGGTCTGTAGGAAAGTGTAGATAACATAGCCCTTGCTCTAGGCACTGACTTGGTTGGCAATCGATTGTAGTATTAGGTCTGTAGGAAAGTGTAGATAACATAGCCCTTGCTCTAGACACTCACTTGGTTGGCTATGAATTGTAGTGTTCGGTCTGTAGAAAAGTGTAGATAACATAGCCCTTGCTCTAGACCCTCACTTGTTTTGCTATGGATTGTAGTGTTCGGTCTGTAGGAAAGTGTAGATAACATAGCCCTTGCTCTAGACACTCACTTGGTTGGCTATGGATTGTAGTGTTCGGTCTGTAGGAAAGTGTAGATAACATAGCCCTTGCTCTAGACAATCACTTGGTTGGAGATCGATTGTAGTATTCGGTCTGTATGACAGTGTAGATAACATAGCCTTTGCTCTAGACACTCACTTGGTTTGCTATGGATTGTAGTGTTCGGTCTGTAGGACAGTGTAGATAACATAGCCCTTGCTCTAGACACTCACTTGGTTGGCGATCGATTGTAGTATTCGGTCTGTATGACAGTGTAGGTAGCATAGCCCTTGCTCTAGACACTCACTTGGTTGGCTACGGATTGTAGTGTTCGGTCAGTAGGAAAGTGTAGATAAGACACGGATAGTGTTCGGTCAGTAGGACAGTGTAGATAGCATAGCCCTTGCTCTAGACACTCACTTGGTTGGCTACGGATTGTAGTGTTCGGTCAGTAGGAAAGTGTAGATAACATAGCCCTTGCTCTAGATACTCACTTGGTTGGCTACGGATTGTAGTGTTCGGTCAGTAGGAAAGTGTATATAGCATAGCCCTTGCTCTGGACAGTGACTTGGTTGGCGATTGATTGTAGTATTCGGTCTGTATGACAGTGTAGATAACATAGCCTTTGCTCTAGACACTCACTTGGTTTGCTATGGATTGTAGTGTTCGGTCTGTAGGACAGTGTAGATAACATATCACTTGCTCTAGACACTCACTTGGTTGGCGATCGATTGTAGTATTCGGTCTGTATGACAGTGTAGGTAGCATAGCCCTTGTTCTAGACACTCACTTGCTTTGCTATGGATTGTAGTGTTCGGTCTGTAGGAAAGTGTAGATAACATAGCCCTTGCTCTAGACACTCACTTGGTTGGCTACGGATTGTAGTATTCGGTCAGTAGGAAAGTGTAGATAACATAGCCCTTGCTCTAGACACTCACTTGGTTGGCTACGGATTGTAGTGTTCGGTCTGTAGGAAAGTGTAGATAACATAGCCCTTGCTCTAGACACTCACTTGTTTGGCGATTGATTGTGGTATTCGGTCTGTAGGAAAGTGTAGATAACATAGCCCTTGCTCTAGACACTCACTTGGTTTGCTATGGATTGTAGTGTTCGGTCTGTAGGACAGTGTAGATAACATAGCCCTTGCTCTAGAGTCTCACTTGGTTTACTATGGATTGTAGTATTCGGTATGTAGGAAAGTGTAGATAACATAGCCCTTGCTCTAGACACTCACTTCGTTTATTATGGATTGTAGTGTTCGGTCTGTACGAAAGTGTAGACAAAATAGTCCTTGCTCTAGACACTCACTTGGTTTGCTATGGATTGTAGTGTTCGGTCTGTAGGACAGTGTAGATAGCATAGCCCTTGCTCTAGACACTGACTTGGTTGGCGATCGATTGTAGTATTAGGTCTGTAGGAAAGTGTAGATAACATAGCCCTTGCTCTAGACACTCACTTGGTTGGCAATCGATTGTAGTATTAGGTCTGTAGGAAAGTGTAGATAACATAGCCCTTGCTCTAGACACTCACTTGGTTGGCTATGAATTGTAGTGTTCGGTCTGTAGAAAAGTGTAGATAACATAGCCCTTGCTCTAGACCCTCACTTGTTTTGCTATGGATTGTAGTGTTCGGTCTGTAGGAAAGTGTAGATAACATAGCCCTTGCTCTAGACACTCACTTGGTTGGCTATGGATTGTAGTGTTCGGTCTGTAGGAAAGTGTAGATAACATAGCCCTTGCTCTAGACACTCACTTGGTTGGCTATGGATTGTAGTGTTCGGTCTGTAGGAAAGTGTAGATAACATAGCCCTTGCTCTAGACACTCACTTGGTTGGCTATGGATTGTAGTGTTCGGTCTGTAGGAAAGTGTAGACAAAATAGCACTTGCCCTAGGATGGGGGAGACTAATAAGAGCAAATGTCACAGTGTACGTTTAACACAGCTGCTGGGTGCCTTAAGCTAAGGTGATTGATTATATGTCATAGTTAGTTTATATATTAAAAAAGAAAGAAATATTTTCAATGAAAGGGGCGAGACCCATGGGCCTCATTTCGATCACCCTGTGTATGTTTTAGAAGCACCGAGCTGGCATTTGTTGAGGCCAAGAATTCAAACATTCCAGCTATTCCATCAAATGTGCCAAAACAATAGCAGGAAATGCGTCCATGGTATACAGTCAGACTTGTGTTAACTTGTCACTTAAGACAATGTCCAAAACGTCATGTCAGTTGTTGAAACAAACTGCATAATAACCGTTATTTATACTAAATGACTTGGGTGAATATTAAGGTGACGCCATAAGACAGGTGTCCGTTTTGTAGAGAGTACCACTTGAGCAGGTTCCACTGTGCTCTATACGTCCAATGCTTTGTACACGTATTGCACCCACACTGAGCCTAGGCGCGATTCGAAAACAAACCGATCTCTTTAGAAATCTTATTGTTGAAGATAAACCGCCTAGCTAATACTCGCGCACCTATGTAATGTGAACTGTTTTCCCTCATGTACTATCACCTGTCTAAACCTTACTTTAGACAAATTTGGCAATTGCGTTTTTTGATAACAATATGTTTACCACGACTCTAGGTATGTTTTGTTGTTTTGTTTAATACAATAAATTTAACTCAATTTGATTCATTGACCCAACATCGTACTTTTTTTTTAAAAGTTTTTTTTGTTTTACGACATCACTAAAGCACACTTTATTAATTATCGGCTATTTGGTCATTTTGACGTATAGTCTTAGAGAGGAAACCCGCTAAAAAATCATTAGTAGCTAGGCGTCTTTTATATGCACCATCCCATAGACATGATAGCACATACCACGGCCTTTGATATACCATTCGTGTGCACTGGCTGGAACGAGAAATAACCCAATGGGTTCACCGACGGGGAACGATCCTAGACCGACCGCACATCAACTGAGCTCACTACCACTGGGCTACATCTCGCCCCATTACGTTATAATTAGTACGCTATAGTACATTGTAACGTAGATGACGACAGCATAGCAGTGGTAGTAAGGTGGATGTTTTCTCTAATATTAGGGACGAGACGTAATCCAGTGGACCGGCCTCGGTGGCGTCGTGGTTAGGCCATCGGTCTACAGGCTGGTAGGTACTGGGTTCGGATCCCAGTCGAGGCATGGGATTTTTAATCCAGATACCGACTTCAAACCCTGAGTGAGTGCTCCGCAAGGCTCAATGGGTAGGTGTAAACCACTTGCACCGACCAGTGATCCATAACTGGTTCAACAAAGGCCATGGTTTGTGTTATCCTGCCTGTGGGAAGCGCAAATAAAATATCCCTTGCTGCTAATCGGAAAGAGTAGCCCATGTAGTGACGACAGAAGGTTTCCTCTCAAAATCTGTGTGGTCCTTAACCATATGTCTGACGCCATATAATCGTAAATAAAATGTGTTGAGTGCGTCGTTAAATAAAACATTTCTTTCTTTCAGTGGTAAAGCGATCTCCTGATACAAGGTCGATTTATTATCGTTCCCATTCGGCTCTTTCTCGTTCCAGCCAGTGCTCCACAACTGATGTAACAAAGGCGATGGCATGTACTATCCTGTCTGTGGGATACTGCATATCCAAGATCCCTTCCTGCTAATCTGAAAGAGTAACTCACAGCGTGGCAACTGCGGGTTTCCTCTCTCGTTATCTTTGTGGTCCTTAACCATATACTCGACGCCATATAATCGTATTTAAAATGTGTTGAGCGTCATTAAATAAAAACAATCCTTCCTTCCTTCCTTCTATAATGTTATGTATTCTCTGTTATGCTATATTATGCACAGCATAAATAAAAACGATGCCAGTATGTGTGTGGGAGGTTGGTGAGGTGGTTAGGCGGGGTGCCGTGCATTGGCAGTTAAGAAGGACGTTTTATAATGTACACACTGTTTTGCGATGTAGACTGGGCAGTAGGCATTTCGTTTGTACCATTATTGTATTATCAGCAAATATCTCTGTTAAAAGTAATCCAATAGAACTCTAGACTGAGAACAACAGTTATTGACGTGTATCAGAACTCTAGACTGAGAACAACAGTTATCGACGTGTATCAGAACTCTAGACTGAGAACAACACTTATTGACGTATATCAGAACTCTAGACTGAGAACAACACTTACTGCCGTTTATCAGAACTCTTGACTGAGAACAACACTTATTGACGTTTATCAGAACTCTACACTGAGAACAACAGTTATTGACGTGTATCGGAACTCTAGACTGAGAACAACACTTATTGACATGTATCAGAACTCTAGACTGAGAACAACAGTTATCGACGTATATCAGAACTCTAGACTGTGAACAACACTTATTGACGTTTATCAGAACTCTAGACTGAGAACAACACTTATTGACGTTTATCAGAACTCTAGACTGAGAACAACAGTTATGGACGTGTATCAGAACTCTAGACTGAGAACAACAGTTATTGACGTGTATCAGAACTCTAGACTGAGAACAACAGTTATTGACGTATATCAGAACTCTAGACTGAGAACAACAGTTATGGACGTTTATCAGCACTCTAGACTGAGAACAACAGTTATTGGACGTGTATCAGAACTCTAGACTGAGAACAACAGTTATGGGCGTGTATCAGAACTCTAGACTGAGAACAACAGTTATGGGCGTTTATCAGAACTCTAGACTGAGAACAACAGTTATGGACGTTTATCAGAACTCTAGACTGAGAACAACAGTTATTGGACGTGTATCAGAACTCTAGACAGAACAACAGTTATGGACGTTTATCAGAAGTCCAAACCTTTTACCTAAGTAAGACCAGTGCACGTGCTCTGTTGTTCTCCTGCAGTCCATCTATCAGTGTGGCCATGTGGTGATTAAACAAGCCCACGGATATATTAGTCTCCGCATCCACAAGCTATGTTTGAAACTCTTATCATGTAAATAGTGGTTTATATTCATTCCAAAATTGCAATTGATATTTCATTAAAAAATACATCTATATACATAGATGAAAAAACCCCGCTCATTTCTGTCAATGTCGGTGAATAAATAGTACCAATACGAAGCATTTTCACAGTTTTTATTTATGCTATGCAGGACCGTACCTAACGATAAATGGGTTGTCAGTACAAAAACAGCATGGTCCAATAATAGAGGGTTTTCTAGATAAACAAAAAGATCACATTAAAAATAAAAATACATTTTTTTCGTAATTCTGATCTTACTTATTGTGTTGGGTTTTATACAGATGTACAGGAGTATTTCAATGTTTTGCCCGAAAGAGTCGATAACTAAAGCACCGCTGTTAGTTTTGCTCAATTTCCTTTGTAAAGATGGTTGACATGTTTGCCAGAATGTTAATATTTTGGCAGCTGGTTTTTTTCCACATAAATATCTAATGTTATTATTAAAAGTCATACATGTATTTTCATGAATAAAATATCATGACTTTATAAATAAACTTTACTGGAGATATGTATACTATGGTATGGTACGACCGAGTTCTTCCCACTATTGGTGAATTCCCCTCCCTCTCTCTGTCTGTCTCTCTGTTCCTGTCTCTGTCTGTCTCTCTGTCTGTCTGTCTGTCTGTCTGTCTCTCTCTCTCTCTCTCTCTCTCTCTCTCTCTCTCTCTCTCTCTCTCTCTCTCTCTCTCTCTCTCTCTCTCTCTCTCTCTCTCTCTCTCTCTCTCTCTCTCTCTCTCTCTCTCTCTCTCTTTCTCTCTCTCGCATTTTATTCAGATGATCAAACGAATTCAAACGACTCTACCTTCCGTTTTAAACCCGATCCGCTATAACGAAACGCCAGGCGCTCAGGAAGTGAAGCTATTTTCTACACGCATGTTTCTCGTTCGTTTTTCCGACGGACTAAGAATACTTAATTCCTCTCAAATATTAAGCCAATTACTTTGACAAAACTCGTCCAGTTCATCGGCTAAAGAGGCAAGCTGCCATCATTACTGCTTCCTCGACATCCAGGGCCGCTCATAAAGGTTTGTGTTTAGCGGTCTGTTTGCACACATGTATATTATTAACACAGCCATGTGGCCACACGGGTGGTTCGCCTTGGAGAGTAATAACAGTACCTTGGAATGAAGAAGAGAATGCACCCATGGTACACGCTTTCTTTCATATGTCGGACACGGCGGAGCAGGGGGGGGCTCTTCCCACTCTCAATAATTTTGAATCAAAAATATTATTCGTAATAAATCTTAAGACAGAGATCAATTTTATTTGTAAAATACAGGAAATTGCATTTATTAACATTTGGTTTTCATTATGCTACGAGGGAGCATAATCCCGAACACCTAAAAACTTTGCTGTGAGCTCGATCTCAGTCAGACCCCCCCCCCCCCCCCAAAAAAAAAAAAAAAAAAAAATGAATCAAACTCAACGACAGGACATTGTGTCACCACTATTTGGCTTCGTAGTCAGTTTTAGGTATTTTACCGTCATTACACATCATATCCATTTTTTATTGGTACAATTGTTTAAATTACATTTTTTTATTTTGATATACGATCAGTAAAGTTTGTTTTATTTAACGACGCCACTAGAGCATATTGATTTTTTATCTTATCATCGGCTATTGGACGTCAAACATATGGTCATTTTGACACTGTGTTTTGGGGGAAACCCGCTATCGCCACATAGGTTACTCTTTTACGACAGGCAGCAAGGGATCTTTTATTTGCGCTTCCCACAGGCAGGATAGCACAAACCATGGCCTTTGTTGAACCAGTTATGGATCACTGGTCGGTGCAAGTGGTTTACACCTACCCATTGAGCCTTGCGGAGCACTCACTCAGGGTTTGGAGTCGGTATCTGGATTAAAAATCCCATGACTCGACTGGGATCCGAACCCAGTACCTACCAGCCTGTAGACCGATGGCCTAACCACGACGCCACCGAGGCCGGTGTTATACGATCAGATGCATTGGTAATCATAAAACTTGTTGTAGCAAAACTATAGGGGCCGATTTCACATGTCTGGGTTTCATAACACCAGGTTTTATGAAAACCTAGGTTTAACACTGGTTTACATAAAACACTGAAAAACCTGGCCAAGACCTACACCCGTGGTGCATTTCACATGTGTCTGTTTTACCCGTGTTTACAAAACCACGCTTTTTATATGGGTTACCCGCAGATCTAGAAAGGGACATAAGTGAGGGATAGCTTACACCTCATTACTTTGTAGTTCAAACTCGTTGCTAGTATACTATTAGCATTCGCGTACAAGATGGGGGTCACCTATTTCCTCCCCCCCCCCCCCCCCCTCCCCCACAGTCTGGTAAAACCATATTCGGGCAAAAATGATGGAGATGTTTGGCCAAAATAAGCTGGCCTGAAAACGTTTCACTGTGTATTTCCATCATTCTACTCACAATATTAGTTGTAATCCACGTAAAATGCGTACAGAACCCTACATAGCTGTTGGTAATAATGCACAGATCAATAAACGTTGTTACCCAGAATTGGGCATTTCCCTTTAATTGGGGCAAAGCCAGCCTTCCCCCCCCCCCCCCCCCCTCCCCACTTCTAAACAAAAAAAGGACCCGTACGCCTGAGAGTAACGAGAAAACGTTTTGTTAAATTTTTAAACCTGTAGGCCTATTTCGCCTTTTCTCTTTGAGAATGGCCAATACAGCACAATTGAAATTTTGAGTAAAAGTCTGTATCCATCTGTGATATTTGTATTTTTGCAGTTCATTACACTGTTTTTATTTAAACCTTGAATTTTTATATTGATGTTGATTATCACTTTATTTGTTTGCATTACCATAGTTTGACGCCCAATAGCCGATGTATTTTTCGTGCTGGGGTGTCGTTAAACATTCATTCATTCATTCTGTTTTAGTGTTAAAATTATAACAAACTGTCATTTTAATGCAATTCATAATATATATTTTTAGCAGAATAAAGATAACTTTTGTTTTTGAAAATTATCTGTAAGTGTCATTAAAATACAAAGCAATAGCAATACTCAGAACAGTGTGCAAAGTGGTTTATATCGTTTTTATACATGTACGTGCATGTGCGTCTAAAATAAAGGCGTTTAAAGCAAAAATAGTTGGGGTAATAAATACAATAATAAACAAGATACCAGTTATTATCAAAATTATGTCCCTCGCTAAAGTTCATGACAACTAAAAATTATTTCACTCATGAATTGTTTTTAAATAACTGGTATCTTATTTATTATCATGTATATATCTCCGGCGCTTTGTTGTTTGTTCGCCACGAACATGGTGAATACTTGTTGTGTGAAGGGGTGGATCTAATTTTCTTACACACCCATTGGTGAGAACATCATTTGTTATTTTTGATAACACATACTGTAGTGGGTTAAAATGGTCTCTAAAAATACGTTCACATTTAATGGCTCTGCGATACTGATGTAAAACACCATTTTGCTGGCGAAATTATCTATAAGAAAAGTTACTTTGAGCAAACCCAGTGAAAAACCACCTCAAGGGCAGGTTTAAACAAGCAATACAATTGTAACCCAGTGTTAAACTAGGGTTATTGAAAACCAGACATGTGAAATGCACAGTAAACATGACCTAGGGTTTAACCTAGGTTTAACCCATATGTTTCCAAAACCCACCGATAACCCAGACATATGAAATCGGCCCTAGATGTCTTAATAAATTATTAGTGTATACAAATATACATGCAGTATACTGTATATTATATAGAACGTTTTCAATACATAAAGGGGAAATTAAACCCAAATACCATACTGGAGTTATCTACAAACTAATATCAAACTTGAGTAGCAAAAACATACACATACATGTGTACATGCAGTTTAAGCATAGAGTAAATTGTGAAAACTTGCTCAAATAACGAATTAAAACTATGGGTTATTTTTAAACCTACCCGTTAAGGGAGCTCGCTATATCACTGGCCATGATGCGTTGGTTGTAAACATTATTGTCAAGAGGTTCACTTATCACGCGTTAACTCGGCTCTTGCAAACACTGGCTTTAATATCGGGGTGTAACCAAACTAAGTCTACACACACGGGTATATCGTCGTTTGTGCTGTCACGGTATTTCTTTGTGAACACGCACGAGTCTGGCTCGCTCTTTACTCAAATAATGTGAAGAAAAGTGGTTTAAAAAGATTGTTCTCACAAAAAAATTTCAAATAACGATTTCAAAGGATAAGACGTACTTAAAAACGCCCAAATTCTGGGCGGGATTTTTTTTTTGTGATTATAACAAATATATAGAATTCATCAAT